>NC_065921.1:43868031-44036042 GCF_024586455.1 Bactrocera neohumeralis
ACAGTTGAGGCAAAAACTTGGCTTGGCGGTGAGTTTCCGTACACCGCCCCAGGAAAATCAACTATCAAGGAAAATTAAACACTGTATTCTCCAGACCTGGATCACAGCGACCATTTCCTGTTCTCAGATCTGAAAAGAATGCTCGGTGGGAAGAAATTTTCGTCGAATGAAGAAGTTTTCGTGGACTTATCACGAGATTAAGACAACTCCTATTACTCTCCATTACTTAAAATGATATGTTGTGTTTTTTAGTATAATGGAGCGGCTTCCTGCCAACTACCGTGAAATAAACCTCCTCAAAGTCGCATAGAAAGTTTTACCGAACATAGTGTGTGAAAGATTAAAGCCCACCGTCAACAAAAAGATTGGGCCTTATCAGTGTGGCTTTAGGCCTGGAAAATCAACAACTGACCAGATATTCACCATGCGCCAAATCTTGTAAAAGACACACACTAGAGAGAAATCGACACACACTACCTCTTCGTTGATTTTAAATTTGGTATCCCCGCAAAACTAATACGGCTGGGTAAACTGACATTGAGCAATACCAAGAGCTCCGTCAGGATCGGGAAGGTCCTCTCCGAGCCGTTTGATACAAAACGGGGTTTCAGACAAAGCGACTCCCTATCTTACGACTTCTTTAATCTGCCGCTGAAGAAAATAATTGGAGCTGCAGAGCTTAATCGGGCAGATACAATCTTCTATAAGAGTGTATAGCTGCTGGCGTGCGCCGATAAGGTTGATATTATTGGCCTCAAGACCAGCGCCGTTAGTTCTGCTTTAATATCCCAAATATCTCCTGTCGTCAAGCAAACAGTCTTGGCTCTCGCACCACAGTCACATGACAGTCAAAACTTCGATGTCGTAAATAATTTTTTTTAGTTTGGAACCACCAACCACAATGTCAGTCTCGAAATACAACGCAGAATAACTCTTGCCAACAACTGCTACTTCGAATTGAGCAATTGAGAAGTAAATTCTTTTCTCGACGAACAAAGAGCATATTGATGCAAAGGCATGGACAACATCTCATGAGTCGACGTTACGAGTTTTCGAGAGAAAGGTTTTGTGCAACATTTATGGTCCTTTGCGCACTCAATGGAACGATGAGCTGTATAAGTTATACGACGAAATTGACATAGTTAAGCGAATTAAGAGACAGCGGCTACGCTGGCTATGTCATGTCGTCCGAATGGATTAAAACGCTACAGCTCTGAAAGCATTCGAGGTAGTACCCACGGGAGGAAGCAGTGGAAGAGGAAAACCTCCACTCCGCTCACTTGGTATCTCGAATTGGCGCCAAATTGCGAAAAGCAGAAACTACTCTTAGTTATTTACTCATCATCAAAAGGTATGTTTGCTTAAATACTCTTTTGTAGTTGGAAAGAGTGTTCGCTTTCCTATAGAAGTAAAGATAGTGTATTTCTCATATATATTTCTGTTAAGATTCGAAACCTAAATTCTGGTCTAACTAAAACCATGCTTGTATATAGTTTGTGAAGAATATTATACTAAAGTAATTTAAAATTGTATTAATTTTTGTAGGAGATCGAGACTCTTCAATTTTATTTGATTGGCACTACTTTATTTCCTCCCACAACATCTGGTAACGAAGTTTCATTCATTTGTATTTATATATGGGGTCGTAAATCATTAAATCATTTTATTTTAACCAAATTAGTCACGATTATTAGAAAACAGAATGCTATCAAGATCTACATAAATACGTTCTTTCGTCATGGATAAACTTTTCATATTCTCTGTTCACATTCGCACAAAAGAGGGCCCCAAAATGGCAACACCGACCCCGCTAGTGGCTTGAATTGCTGAATTGCTTATCACGCGTGCTGCAAACTTTTGCATCATTTCGCACAACAAATTATTTAAGAAAACAAATTAAGTGCGTCATCTGTCACATGGTCACATGATAGATTCATCCTTACAACCGAACCAAGCAAATGCCACAAAACAACAATACTACTCGGCGAGGCAGTCAGCCGGCATTCCTTGAATAGGAAAACAACTTGTTTTGGCCAAGATTGCCTTTTGCGACAGCAGAAAGTGAGCGAAAGAGCGCGTACGTGATCATATTCTGAATGGGAAACCGAAAACGAAACTGAAGCCGTTGCGAAAGCAAAGTTGAATTGAACTGCAGCACAGGCACGTCCGCCGCGTGCTGGAATGCTTGAGCTTGGGGGTGTGTGCTCTATGAGGGGGATGAGGGTGTTTAGGGAGGCGGAATGTGAACAAGACGTCCAGCTGCCGAACATATGTAAACAATTTTCCAGTAATATCTCGGTGCCAACAAGCGAGGGTGCGTCAATCAACCGCTGCAAACGGAGCAGTCGTTGCAGTGGCGAAATTTGCGAGAAATACCCAAATTTAATTTATCTGTATCAGTTGTAGCCGCCGTCATGTTTCCAAAGGATAATCCAACGAATTCATCTTCATTGTCGAATCAGCTCTATAGAGGGAGTGAACTGCTGCCGATTTCATGCGTATATTTCACTGTCTGTTTGTTTGTCTCTATGTTTCTCAGTTATTTCGTCTGGTCCTCTGGGGGTGGGGAATGCATTTCTAAACGAATCTGCTGCTTGTGCAGTGTGGTGTTGGCAGCAACGTGACAGGACTCGCAATATTTTTGATGAAAATGATACCGAAAAAAGTGCAAATTAGATGCATAAATAGTCGGAGGTGTGCTGTTATTTGCTGAGGTGAGGGTAGAGTTTAAATGTTAAAAAAACAAAAAACAAAATGATTTATGGATGTTTTCGCTTCTAGTATAATAGCTTCAATAAAATAATTTAAACTATGGTATAAATGCACGGAAAGACTTTTTTTATTTATTAGAATGTAACTAAGAGTAAACTAATTCCAATGCCATTAAGATAATAATGTATACATATTGTTGGCAATCCATGCATGTGAAGCTCTAAATTGAAGAAACATGGCAACCCATGCATGTGAAGCTATGTTATACCAACATGTTGGTAAACATTGGATGATGCAATAATTAAGTAGTTTGAATTTCATAAGCAAAATACAATATTCTTCATGCATGTTACAAAACTCCGTTAGGATGTTAAGTTTACATATTCTGTTAAATGCTAGGTTTGAATTTCTTGTATGTTATTCGCTCGTTTTATGACGCCGGTGTGAGAAGACCTGAAGGAAAGAAGAAAATTAAAAGGAAGATTAAAATTAAAACTAAAGTGGTATTCTTTATTGTGGTGGTGCGGGATTATAAAATATATGTATATATTGTTTTCTGTGCGCCATTACTGAAAAAAGAGTGTAGAAGATTGAGGCAGGTTATACTGCTTACTGTTGCTGGAAAGGATTGTTTGTTGCTGCTGTTGCTGGACGAGATTGGTGATTGCTGCTGTTAATGCGACAAGTGTGCAGATTAAGTATCGGTATATTTAAAACATATTGTATATGATATGTACTTCCTTTGGTTGAGTTTATATCTACATATTAGAATTTCACATTTAATGCGGTACACGTAGAAAGGCCAACTAAACAATCATAAATCACCATATTTTAGGGGTATGGGGTTTAGAAATAGGCCCGGACCGATTTTATTCATATTCAATGCTAAATCACATTATGGTTAAGAAATCTATTTAATTTCATTAAAATATCACACATTTTGACCAAGATAAATGTTTTAAAGTCAGGTGGAAAGTTGAAAGTTACTGCTTAGGGTGTATTGAAACTAGAAGAAGGTCTGAACTGACTTTTAGTATTGCTCAAGGATACTTGAGAAGAAGTTTTCATATAGTTTTATAGTTATATAACTCACACTTTGAACGTGCGATGATAACTATTTGATGTCTGATATTGAAGCTCATGATCTCGGCGATATTTGGTTTCAATAAAACGGCCCCCTTTCCATTCAATGGATTTATGGAGAGAACACTTCGGTGAAATAATTTTCCATTTTTGGCCGGTCAATTGGTTACCAAGATCGTGCGATATCACACCGTTAGACTTTTTCCTTTGGGGATATGTAAAGTCTGAAGTCTATGTGGACAATCCCGCTTCGATTCACGCCTTAGAGCAAAGCATCACACGTGTCATTTGTCAGTTACCAGTCGAAATGCTCGAACGAGTCAGCGAAAATTGGACTCAATGGATGAACCAACTCAGACAAAGCCGCGGCCGAAATTTCAAATATCTTATCTAAAAAATAATCTTCAAAAAATAAATGAAAAAAATTGTTCTTTTGGATGATAACAAACATTCCCCATCAGATTTGACGTTTCTGTGTATTTTCTTTAAAAAATATGGAACATGAAAGATATACATATATAAATAATATCAGAAATGCATTCTCTAAAGATCGGATTATAATTTTCGAGGAGATAAGTCCACTGTGGGATCAGCCCAAATAAAAGATGGAGCGATAGAGTCTGAGTTCCGACAGAACATGAATCCGTCATCTATAAATTGATCCTAAATTTAATATAGTATATCATTCTTTATATTTTTTTTTTTGTAATAATTTGTTTATTTGCAATCTATCTTAAAAATAATAAGCAAATTAAATAACCTGTTTACAATTTAACTTATATTATTGATCTCCAGTGAGGTCAATAATAATATACCGATATGTTTTTCAAACATATATATTCAGAATATTAAGTTATCTTTTAATTCATAGTTTATTGTTCTTACATTCAATCTTACAATGACCTCGTCTTAGTGTAAATAAAATATGCACACATTTATTTGTGTTTACTTTAATTTTCCAGCGGTCTAGCCAAGTCTCTATTGCGTTTAGTTCTCTTTGAACTAAATTTGATGCCTCAGTTGGAGAATGATTTGAAGCAAGTAGAGCAGTGTCATCAGCATATGTGGCAATGAGCACGTTTTCAGTTACGGGTATATCGGATGTAAAAATGGTATATAGAACTGGGCCCAGTACGCTTCCCTGTGGTAGTCCTGCTTGGATATACATATGTTACATCTGATGTTTCATCTCGTACTTTTACATGAACGATCTGTAAAATAAGACTTTAGAATTAGATAAAACGATGAGGGCAAGATCTTTTTGAGTTTATACAGTAGGCCACTATGCCAGACTTTATCAAATGCCTGTTGTATATCCAAAAAGGCGGCTGAGCAGAACTCTTTACGCTCAAAAGAATCAACAATGAAGTTAACAACACGGTGGCATTGTTCGGGTGTACCATGATGGCTGCGAAAACAAAATTGATGTTCAGGTATAACATTGTTATCTTCTAGTATTGGCAAAACTCTACGCAAAAATATTCTTTCAAATATTTTGGAGAATAATGTCCATAGGCTGATAGGCCTGTATGAAGTTAATTCATTTTCGGGTTTGCCTGGTTTCGGAATCATTATAATTTCTGCACACTTCCACTGCGTAGGAAAATGATTTAGTCTTAATATTGAATTAAATATTAGTACAATGAACATAATTCCTTTCTTTGGCAGGCATTTGCTACTTTTGCGTCAACTTTGTCATATCCTGGGGATTTCTTGGTACTTAGTTTCTCGATTTCACATCGAATTTCAGTAGGTGTGATATGCTTGATTGGCAGAGACAATTGGCACGGGGCATCAAGGAATTGCAATACATCAGGGTCGTTGTTACTACTACTACTGTTGAAGGGAGTGAACGTTGTTTCAAGATGTTTCGCATAAGCGTTAGCTTTACTCTTGTCTGTTCTACACCATATATTATTACAATTTTTATAGGGACATTTCTTTTTTTGGGACGTTTTAAATATTTGGTAGCATTCCATATTTTGTTATCATCAATATTTCTGTAATTTAAACCTCGTATATATTCTGAAACCGATTTATTTCTGCAGTCTTTCAGTTTTTCTCTAAGCTCCATTGTAGCTTTATTTAGGTCAGTTTTATGACTTGGTTTTCTATAAGTTTGCCATTGTTTTCGTATACGCCTTTTACGCTGAATCAGTGCTCTTATTTCAGCAGACACATGAACGCATTTGTGAGATGTGAACTCATTGCTCTTTTCGGGAGTAGCAACAAATGCTGTTTCATGAATAAGATTCGTAAAACTTTCCACTGCATAATCCAGTTCCGTTGAACATTGGATTGAGATGTTAAGTTTCACGTTTTGTTATCCAATCTTGAAAAATACTTATTTCACTTTTGTTGTTTAAAGTTTTATATTTTCGTTGGTTAATATTTATCACAGTGTTGTAACTAATAATAAGAGGCGAGTGATCTGAGCTTAGTTCTTGTGCGCTTGCACTATCTAGCAGTTAGGGATTTTTAAGGGGTCACTCGGCCAGTAGGTAGGCTCACCAGTTGAAAGCGTGTTTAAATTGTTTTTGACAATGCATTTATAAAGTTCTCTACCTTTTGGGTTGGGTGTACGTGAACCCCACCAGGGATGCTTTTTTGCTCCCACAAAAAATCTGTGGCCGAGAGAGTTAAAAAATTGTTCATATTCAAAAGTAGTGATATTATGTCTTGGTGGTGTGTACAAGACATACATTTTCAAGTCCATGTTGTTGCACTTAATTTTTATCCCAGTGGCTTGTATTTGCAACGTTTGTATTGGCTCATGTTCAATGCATGTTCAATGATATTTGAACAATTAGTAAGCCGTAGGCACTACCGTACATATTTAGTATCTAGCGACTTGAACGCCTGTTCGATTTCGATAATTTGTGGACTTGGTATAACATACATATAAGGTGCATTCCACAGTAAAGAGAACTTTTGAATCTGGCGACCCCTGGTGGCGCCATCTATATGGCGACTGGTGCGTTAGAATCTGCTATCTTCATCGATTGTTCAATGAAGATTTCAAGATATTTCATAGATTGGAAGTAAAATTATTGCGTTTTAAGTGTCAGTATGTTAAATTTTGTTTTAGAATTGGTAAAACTTTTACCGAAACGTTTTAATTGATGCAACAAGTTTATGGCGATGATTGCCTATCCCGTAGCAGAGTGCACGAGTTGTTTCAACATTTTCAAAGTGGTCGTGAGGACATAAATGACGATCAACATTTGGGCCAATCAAAATCCGTTATCACCGGAAATTCCATCGAAACTGTGCGTGAATTCATCAAAAATCAGCCGAAATCATCATTGAAATTCATGAAAATGAATTGCACATCTCTAAACCATCGATTTATCCCATTTTGACCGAACATTTGGGCTTACGAAAGGTGTGTGCACGGTTTGATCCGCACAAATTGACTGATGACCAAAAATTGCTCAGAATCCAACATTTCAAGGTCATCATTAAAGAAGTTTATTTGACCAAAAATCACATTTTAACCATTAATCACTCCCCGTATTCACCTGAATGGCATCTTGTGACTTCTTCCTTTTCGGAAAAATGCATTTGCCCATGAAAGGAAAGCGTTATGCAGACGTAGAGTCCATTCAAAAGGCTTGCATCGGCATACTGGCGGCCATACCGGCCAACGAGCTAAAACACTCGTTCGACATGCTTTTGGACCGCGAAAAAAAGCTGTATTGAAGCAGAAGGAGAGTAGTTTGAATGAAATAAATTGATTTTGCCGAAAAAAATCATTTGTGCTGTTATTTGTTTTAAGTCCAGTTTACTTTGGAACGCAATTTGTATGGTTGTAGTCCGATTATGAACCAAATTTAGTTGATATTGTCCGAGTAGCTGTTCTTGTTCGTTGTGAAATAGAGTGCTTCAATAGTTTAAACGTAACCGTTATATGGACCCGATTAAAAAAAATGCACACTATTTAGGCAAGATATAGCGTTAGGTGTGGGCAAAAAATAGTAAGACTTCTTAGTTTTAATTTGTGCCAAATGTCACACCAAAATTATAATTAGTGTTTGGTATACGCTTGGCCTTCTGAAGTTCATAAAGTGCATCCGGCGATTTTTGCGCTGAGTGAAACTATTCAACAGAAGTACCATTAAATGTTCTGTGCGAAATCAATTTTCTGGTGCCGAAAAGTTCAGAATGTTCGAAATTATTCCAAAAAGGTCGCGAACTTGTTGACAATGAACCACGTCCAGGCTGACCATTCCTAAATCACCAAATTTTTCGAAAAACAGCGTCGCGTTAACATCTGTGAAGCATTACTTTCTGACTACCAGGATCTCATAAAACGTTTTATTAGTGACGAAAAGTCTTGGATCTATGCTCAAAACCCGAAAACAGGCGATTTATCCGGCGAATATCGTGGCAAAGCTGAGTCGAAGCCAAAAAACCATCTCAAAGCTGATCAAAAATCAGGGTTATGTTGACAATTTTTTTCGATTGTCGAGGTGTGGTGCACTCCGAATTCCCTCCTTCGTTTGCACGAAGCTATTTGTAAAAAGAGGGCGGAATCATTGGCCGACAACTTTTGGTTTTTGCACCACGATAACGCACCGTTGCATTTTCCATTAAATTGTCAACCAATATCGTACCTCAATTATCGTATTCTCCTGATTTAGTGCCGTGTGACTTCAGACTGTTCAACAAACTAAAGCGACCGATCCGGGGAAACTGTTTTGAGTCAATTGAAGATATTAAACGTGAATTGCTACGTTATCGCTTTGAAAGTTATTCCGGAAATTGGCTTTAGGAACTATTTCGAGAATTAGAAAAAACGTTGGCACAAGTATATTGGGTCCACGAAGGATTACTTTGGGAATGACATAGGTTTTGAAGAATTAAATAAGAACCTTGAAATTATGGACAAAGTCTTAATAATTTCTGCCCATAATCATATGTCAGTTAAGTGTGGATCAAAGCCAAATGATAAATTTATGAATAATTAACTTTGCTTTTTGATTTCTTTAATAGCTAATGTGAAGAAAATGGTATATATAACAGATTTATATTTTCTGCATAATATTTAGGATGTAAGTAATAATGCGTTGACTTTATTTAATTTGTATTTCTTCCTTATTTCAGAAACTAGACCCCAAGATACTTCAGTAATCTTCGTTATTTTCATTTTCAATTGTTTTAAAGACTAAAAAATATTACTAGATACTTCTACTCTCTTTTTAACTCACAAAATTGACAACTGAACGTCAATGGCAGCCCCAAAATTCATTAGTGTTCCAGCCAAAATAGCAAAAACACAAACTGCGCCCATCACATTAATCATTTACGCCCAGCCTGTCTATAGCACGCAACATTCATAATTTTTTCCAACCTTCTTCCGTCGTTCTGCAGTTAAGCCAACAGCATAACCTCCCTTCCTTACTCTGCCGGAGTAATAGTATTTCGTGCCTTGGCAGCGTAACAGTTTGAAATATTGTCTGCTTGGTTCTTCTTAGCTTTCATGTGCTAAGGCTGTGGCGTATGTGCACTTGTATGTGTATTTCCATGCGTCTGTGTTTGTTGTGCGCATCGTTAATAAATTTGGGGTTAAAATTGCCAACAACTGAAACTCATCACTTAAAATTTGCTCTACTTTCCATTTAACTTGGTCAGGCGCCTAAAAGAATGCTTCCGTTGCGGGCCAAAATATTGAATTTACTAAAGTTCATTACTCGCTGCATTGACTGTGTGCTGAGTTCTTGATCTCATATTTATTTAATGAACCCGAGGAGAAAAATTTTGAAAATCTTAACTTGATTTAATTAGATTTGTTCAACTCAATTAAGGGTAGGAATATCAAATTAAAGCTTTAAAGATCTCTGCGTGCTTGTAAACTTTTGTTAACGCAATATTTGTATTGAAATTAAACACCGTATACGCTTGATTGCATTGAGAGGGCGTAATTTAATAGCAGTTTGTAGAAAGGGTTAATGATTACAGAAATCAAATTTATTTGTTTGGCGCATTTAAGAGCAGTCTAATATTGTTATTAACGCCTCTATCAACGTGCTTGTGGATGCATGTGAACTCATTGACTTGATTTGGTTCGCCAAATACAGCAATATCATATTACTTATGCTTATGTGAACTTTTTCGAAGGGGTTGAAGATTGCTATTCGCAACAAACACTCTTTCTCAAGTTGCCAATCAAAAGTATTTAGAAATACAAGTATTATTTATTTCAACCAAAATTATATGGATAAGCCACTTTTTAATATTTCTAGACAGAAAAAGTTTTAGTTTTAAATTCATAATTTTCAATTTTTTTTTTTGAAAAATAGTGTGACTGGTTATTAATATTGAGATTTAAATTCAAAACTTGAAATGAAAAAAAAGTTATAAGAACTCGATATATCATAAACTCGAACTTTGACTATAAAAAATCTGGTTCAATTTGTTTAGGGCAATCTGAAAATAAAGATCCTTGAAGTAAAAAACGTTAAACTTTTTATGCAATTCTTGTATTTATCGAATACAAAGCTGTTTCAAATCTTTCAGCAAATCTCTTGTGATCTTCATACAAAGGGTGATCCACTTCGATGTTCCAAACTTTTGCAAAGAAAAAACATAGAAACTTCAGATTTAATGGCATATATTTATACCAGACTTTAGACGTTAAATAACTCCACAAGAAATAGTCTAACGGTGTGATATTACACGATCATCCCAAAACGTGAAATTATCTGCTCACCGAAATCTTCATTCTTCACTGGCGCATATATTATACAAAATAATCGTTTCTGGTCACTTGCAAGTGAATGGCAATCATAGAAGTTTCCTCACGTTATCTCAATAAATCCATTAATTGATGCGATGTGCCGCAGAGATCACGAGTCTCAATTTCAGGCATCAAATAGTTGGTTATCATGGCGCGATAACGGTTTCCATTGACGGTTACGCTCTCAGTGGCATCATTTTCGCAGGAATATGGACCGATGATTCCCCCGGGCCACAGACCTCACCAAACCGTTGTATTTCTGGATGAAGTGACAGCTCTTGAATCTCTTAATGTTGCTCTTCGTCTCAAATGCGGCAATTTTGCTTGTCTACATACCCATTGAGCAAAAAAAGCTTGGCTCGAGTACGTCGGATCTTCTTGGAACATTTCAAGAGTCCGTAGAGCGAAGAGATGTCGCTTGGGAAGATCAAGCGACTTCGGTCCTTACACAAGCTGTGTTTTTTAATTTCAATTAAAGATCACGATGTAAAATTCATAAAGTTGTATCATATGTCAGTCCGAGTTGCTGCGAGCGGCGCCGAATCGACTCTCCGCGGTCTTCGTGTACACTTTCAGCTACAGCTTTCACCTGTTACTTATTGAATTTGATGTTTGCAGCAGATGTTTGAGAATATCTCACTGGAAATTGTCTGTGATCTTTATTAATAATTCTTAGTACCCCAGTGTTGCAATCTGGCAACTCACAACTTTATCATAAAGCTTCATTTGATACATACAACATTTTGACAAACGAGCGCTACTATATTTATGTTGTTTGCAGTAACTTAAAATAATAATCTCGCCTGATTAAATATACAAAAATATTATTTGGACGAGAATTAAGTCAGCACAGTGAACTAATCCCCATATCCCCATTTTTGGCGATGAAGCTCCATCAAGAACCAGTGTTTATCGATGGTGAATTTTAGTGAATATAATCTAGGTCATAAATCGTAAGAGTTCGACAATTGGTTCAAGCGCATGCAAAAATGTATAGAAGTTAATGGAGATTATTTTGAAACGATTTTTGATGATTAATGTTCATTTTTGTTCACTAGGCTTGAAATATTGGTTCATAGGACCGACTTCAGTTATAATTTTTTGAAAAAAAAAAAAAACATTTCAGGTTAAGGTCCGATAAATATACAGCTTCATCGCACAAAAAAACGTAATGTCAGTTAGTAGATTGGTTCTTGTTTTTGAATGGGAAATCGCGCAGGGAAGTCAAAGAGCGCTTGGAAGTGGTATACGGCGATCTTTCTCTTTTGACGGCGACTGTCAGAATGGTCTAACCAGTTAAAGGAGTTCCAATGTGGCCGCACGTAGGCTTTTGATAAAGCTGGACCAAGTACTTGTCTCGAAAACTCGCAAAACCAAAGAGTTTTTCCACATTCTGAAAAGTACGAATGAATTAGAAACCAAGGAAAGGTGGAACGTTGGACTACAACCAGATGTGAAGTCAATGTGAAATCAATTTTCACAAGTTTTGTCAGGGATTCACAGTAGTCGACTACAAGGAAAAGAGCAAAATTGGTATAGAACTATAGTGGGCCGATTCGATGCTTATAAAAATACTTACGATTTCGCCGTCACCACGCCATTTTATTACGTAAGTAAAATTTAAGTTGTTAGAACATCTTCTAAATATTTTGGAATAGAGAGTTTTATTTTTAATGCTGGCAATTATAACAATAATAAGCTATAATTTCTTATACCAAAGGATGCCAGGCTAATCTTTATTACAATTCTAAAACAATGACATCAGGTCTTAATCAAATAAACCGACTTTGAGCGAACAGAACTTTCGTATGGCCTCCATAGTTAGTAAAGGGAAGTACTGTGGAGATGAATTATATCTGTCGAAAAAATTTTTTTTCTTAGGATGTAGACTCTTAGAGATGTAAGAAAGACGACTTCTGAAAAGTTTTGTTTCTAAAAATGTTTCACCCTGTTTACTCTGTTTCAATGTTCCATATTGTAAGTGCTTAAGAATTTCAATTCAAAACTTTGAGCTGCCAAAATTTTATTTTCAAAAGACGGCTCAAAACAATAAATATATATTTTCTATTACAAATACAAATTTCACTATCTACAGCCACCGAAAATGATTAATTTGGATATCTACAAGCGCACCTGCACAAAAGTAGCGCAAATATGGAAAGAAGTGGATGTCACACAATCCGATGTAGAGGCCGAACCCGATGTGGAGCCAGTCGCTGAAGAAGAGCAGCAAGAGGAGGAGGAACTGGTGGATGAACTGGACTGCTGCAGAGTGATGGGCGAATTGGAGTGCATGAAACGGCGCATACAGAAATTACAATTGCGACTCAAAGC
This sequence comes from Bactrocera neohumeralis, assembly GCF_024586455.1. Taxonomy (NCBI): domain Eukaryota; kingdom Metazoa; phylum Arthropoda; class Insecta; order Diptera; family Tephritidae; genus Bactrocera; species Bactrocera neohumeralis. The sequence goes on from NC_065921.1 coordinate 43,880,900, forward strand.
AGACGAAACATGCCTGGATGAGCCATGCATAGATCCACAACTCATATTGGCCTGTTCAAGTAATCCGGAAGTGTGTGAATTGCAAAAGAATCATTATAAATTACAATGTCAAATCAACGAACTCATACGCTGCTGTAATGTGGCCAAAGATCAGATCGAAGAATTGCGCGCGCGTTTGTGCCAGAAGTCACGTGAAATACTCGATTTGCAAAAGGCTGTCTGTCTGCTGGAGACCTGGCGTAACACGTTGCAGCATGAATTCGGTGTGTGCTATGAACGTTTTCAGTATTTGAAGCATGTGAAAGCCGAATGGGAGGATGTGGAGAAGAAACTCGAGGAGCAGAATCATACACTTAAGATGTTGGAGAAAACGCTCGTGCCGAAAATCTGTTTCGTGAGTGAAAAACGGCAATTTGTTGAAGAAATCGCGCAGTTACGCGAGCTGATGCAGGAGATGTTTCAAGCACACAATGCCAGATTCGATGTACTGGAGCGGCGCTTGGACGGTATTGAACTCACCATGATGGCACCATCAGCGCTTTCGATCAATTTGGCGCAGGGTGTTAAGGACAAGAGAAATCGCACAAGCGATGCAATTAAATCAGAGCAGTAAATTGTGGATAAACTGATTTTTTCCGTAACAAAATTATCTGTGTTAAAAATATATATGGACTTTTCATAAAATTTTTTTCTCTGTTAAAATCTTAATTTTTTCTTTTCTTTTTTTTATTCTGCTCAACAAAATCACATTCACAGCACTAATTAGGTTTCACTGGGATTAGGAGTTCTTAAAAAGTGCTCTTCAAATAAAAAATGCTTAAGTGCCTGCCAATTTGGCTTAAATTAATTTGGCAACTCTAAATGCCACTTTGTGTTGCGCATTTATTCGATATTTAGTTCACTGGCGCTTGTACAGTAATTTCCATTCAGCCATAACAACTTTCACCATAAAATAAAACTTTTTTTTCGCTTCCTTGGTACTTAATTGCCCGCATCTCACTTTCGGGTTTTAATCTCTTTTTTTTGTGTCTTATTTTGTACCACCCTTCCCACACCACTTCTCCTTTTGTATGCTCCTGTGCGTTTTAGCCATTTTCCCTACTCAGTCTATCGCTTTCTTCATTCCTCTTTGCCTTCATCTCTGTCTCAGTTGCTTTCACTTTTTTATTTCCTTTGCCACCCTATCCCAGTTAACTATATGGAGTTCGCATTTAATTGCCTTAAAAATGTGTCTCTCAATTAAGTTTATTAGAGCTTGAAATTGTTCATCGTACTTCGGTGGGTCATTTGATCAATGCCGCAATAATAATAAGAATTTGGGAAAATATATTTGAGAGTATACACTTATAAGTGAAAGCTTTTATTGGCGTACTTATGCAATTAAAACTTTTTGAAATAGTGGTTCTTCTTTCCGAGTTGAACTTAGGGAAGCATCTAATTATTACTCGGTGGTTGCTTCTTCGAAAACGAAACGGATATTTGAAAACTGCTGGCAATAAATCTATGCATATATATCTATAGGACAAAAAATATTCTTAAAAGTTTGATTCCTTTTGAGTATAATTATTTTTGTTCAGTATTCTTTAACATTTAACCGTTGAAAGACTTACGCTTGAATAACGTTTATAAATCGTTCAATTTTATTATGAAAATTCACGTTCTGTAAAGGATTTTTTCGCGTGCTTCACTCAACTAATGGCAACATGATCACCCATCTTGAGACCCAGCATTCCTTATTGGATAATATTGGAGAGCCGATTCGGCGCCGTTCGCAGCAACTCGGACTGACGTATGGAACAACTTGGTGCATTTTACGTCGAGATTTTAAATTGAAAGCATACAAAGAATAGCTTGTGCAAGAACTGAAGCCGCTCGACTTTCTCAAGCGACCTCGCTTCTTTCTGTGGGCTCTTGAAAAGTTCCAAGATGATTTCACGTTTTCGAGTTAAAGTTTGTTCAGCGAAAAAGCTCATTTCTACCTGAATTGGTATGTAAACAAACAAAATTGCCGCATTTGAGGCGAAGATCAACCTGAAGAGTTTCAAGAGCTGCCTTTTCATTCAGAAAAAACTTCCCATACATCGCAGCAACCACTCGATTTATTAAGAGAATACTTTGGTGAACAGAGAACGTTTTGGGCCTATCGATTGTCCCCCAATATCGTGTGATATCACACTATTAGACTTTTTCCTGTGGGGATATACAAAGCCTAAAGTCTATGCGGTGATCTAGTCACCGATGCCTAGAGCAAACTTAAATTATGGAGGGAACACTTCTCCAGCCTGCTGAATGGCAGTGAACGTACACAATTCCGATTTCTTTGGCGCCGCGATTTGAAGGTACCGTTGGAAAGAGGAAGTCCTCCTGATTAAAAAATTATAGGATTATAGGTACCGCAAACGCTTCGTTTACGAGATATTCGACCTTAAAGTTCAAAAATTCGCAAAATTGGAACATTTAAAGCAGCTATTTCGCCACGTTAAACACACTTTATTCACATTTTTCTCTTCAAATTAATTAAATTACACTATAATCTCTTAAATAAAACCACATTTTACACTTTTAGTATTTTTTTATATAAAAAATCTTTATTTTAAAAATTACATTTTACACTCTTTTGAACCTCATTTGTTTACCAAAAATTACGAAGAAATGGAGCGCTGCCATGTGATGACAAGGCAATTCGCTGAAATTCCTCTTTTTCCCTCTATTCATGCATATGGATATTTTCTTTTTAAATTTATTAAGCAAATAAGTAATATTATATACATGTATTAGTAACAATATTATATACATTTGTATAATAAAATAATATTATATAATAGTATTACGTAATAAAGTGTAAGGTGTACAGTACAGTACAGTACGAAAACTCAAATTTTGTTTCAATATGAGTGCATGATAATCGAAAAATATAACCACTTTATATCCGAAACTCATATTTTAAATATAACAATATATACATCGTCACTTAAAATACAAACCAGTGTATCATAAAAAATAAATGGAAATCGCTGACAGATATAATAACCAAAATGCAAATAACGAGTTTGAATAAGGAGTGGTTATATTTTCGTTTTATGCACTCATATTGAAACAAAATTTGTAAAAGTGGTTATATTTTTTGGTTATTATATCAAAAAAAAGTTAATATGTTTTTATTTTTAACGCAGAAAGAAGTACTACGCCCAACGGTATTCGCTCGGCCAGGGTTATTTTTTGAGTGCATAAAGGAGTACTACGCGATAGTACTTCAGTCACCCCGGGTATTCGCTCGGCCAGGGTTATGTTTTTAGAGCGCGGCCGAAGGCGGCCAACGCAGAAAGGAGTACTACGTGAAAGTACTTCAGTCACCCCGGGTATTCGCTCGACCAGGGTTATTTTTTTAAAGCGCGGCCGAAGGCCGCCAATGCATAAAGGAGTACTTCGCGAAAGTACTTCAGTCACATAAATTACGTATTACACATATACTTATGTAGAAAGTATTTTTTTATGGTTAATAAAGAAAAAAGAATCACGCGATAAAACAAACAAAGAAAAATTGTTAAAAATCCTACATATTTACTGTTTAAGATGTGGCAAGGCTCGTTTTGTAAACAATCTAACCTTTTCAACGATGAGTGTGCTAAGTGATTTTTAAATTACAAAATTTAGCTTAAAAATTGAAAAATAAATGTGAAATGTGAGCTTATTTCAAAGCTTAGAGTGTGTATTTAAATATACAAAGTAAAAAAATGTGAAAAAATTTTGTGAAACACCGTTGAACTTTTAATCGTGAATATTTAAAAAATATTAGTAATTTTTACATTATTTTGGATATTCCTCCTCTGGAGGAGCTCCCCTATCCGTAGATACCCCATTTATACGGAAATTCGTTTTTTTTACCCCTCCGCCAAAGTAATCGGAAACGTGCCGAACGTACAACACCAGGAGAAGGCGACACCGATTCCCCAATCGATGACGATGGAGCAGACGTTCCATTGCCCGACCATGAAGAAGTTCGAATAGCAATTACCCGCCTGAAGAACAACAAAGCGCCGGGGGACGATGGATTGCCGGCCGAGCTATTCAAACACGGCGGCAAAGAGCTGATAAGGAGCATGCATCAGCTTCTTTGTACAATATGGTCGGACAAAAGCATGCCCAACGATCGGAATTTAAGTGTGCCATCCCCAATCCATAAAAAGGGAGACCCCAAAATCTGCGCCAACTACCGTGGGATAAGCCTCCTCAACATCGCGTATAAGTGAAAGAATAAATATCACCGCCAAAAAACTGATTGGACCTTATCAGTGTGGCTGATCTTTCGACCAGATATTCACCATACGCCACCTTGAAAAGACCCGTGAGGAGAATCGACACCACCTCTTCGTCGATTTCGAAGCTGCTTTCGACAGCACGAAAAGGAGCTGCCTTTATGATGCGATGTCTGAATTTGGTATCCCCGCAAAACTAATACGGCTGTGTAAACTGACGTTGAGCAACATGAAAAGCTCCGTCAGGATCGGGTAGGACCTCTCCGAGCCGTTCGATACCAAACGAGGTTTCAGACAAGCGACTCCCTATCGTGCGACTTCTTCAACCTGCTTCTGGAGAAAATATTTCGAGCTGCAGAGCTTACTCGAGCAGGTACAACACCCGCGCCGTTAGTTCTGCTTTAATATCCGAAATATCTCCTGTCGTCAAGCAAACAGTCGTCGCACTCGCGACTTGGCTCTTACGTCACTGTTGACAGTCATAACTTTGAAGTCGTAGATAATTTCGTCTATCTTGGAACCAGCGTAAACACCACCAACAATGTCATCCTAGAAATCCAACGCAGGATAACTCTTGTCAACAGGTGCTACTAACGACTGCGTAGGCAATTGAGAAGCAAAGTCCTCTCTCGACGAACAAAAACCAAACTCTATAAGTCACTCATAATTCCCGTCCTGCTATATGGTGCAGAGGCCTGGACGATGACAACAACTGATGATTCGACGTTCCGAGTTTTCGAGAGAAAAGTTCTGCGAAAGATTTATGGTCCTTTGCGCGTTGGCCACGGCGAATACCGCATTCGATGGAACGATGAGCTGTAGGACCTGGCTTTGCTTGGAATATCCAATTGGCGCCACGTAGCGAAAAGAAGAAACGACTGGCGCGCTGTTGTTAACTCGGCTATAATCGCGTAAGCGGGTCTACGCCAATAAAGAAGAAGAAGAAATGGTGACATTACGTCACTCTGCTCTTATCACATCAACAATGAACACAATGTAGAAGCACTTGCTTTGGAGAATATTTGAAGAATAATGATAACAATAACATAACAATGAAAGCTGTATACTGTGAAGAACTCTCGTTAGTCTCTCTGCGACTGAAGTACAGTTTCTATTGTTTATTGAGTGCTTTGGAGGTAAAAATGTAAAAAAAAAATTTAGTTGTTTTTTTAACTAGCCTTTATAGTTAGTATTTTATTAGAGAACCAGAAAAGTTGATAATAATATACTTATTTGCCATATACATACATATAATAGTTATAATAATATTATTATTAACGTAAAGAGTTCTCAAGTCGATCTTATAGCATCTCTTCACTGGCACTCTCGCAGTTTAGTTACGGTTTAAAATGTCTTAAATACAAGTACAAGTAAAACAGAGATTCCGCCAATTTTGACAAAAAATACATTGTTTTGTGGCGTCATAAAAGATGAAAATGTTTAATTAATACAATAATTAATATATAACGGTTAGTTCAATACTTACACCACACATTTCACTCAAGAAAAAGGCAAAACATTTCACTTTATCCACTGCGTTAGTCATTCTATGTATATTTTAATAGTTTTTGACAGCAATAGTTTGACAGTCCACCGATACAGTTCAACGGTACAGCTTTCTACCCAAAATATTTGTGCAAAATTATTATTTAAAGCATTTTTCAAAAAATTGAAACTCAGTAGCTATATATTATAGTCGTCCGATATCGGTCGTTCCGACAAATTATCAGCTTCTTGAAGAGAAAATGACGTTTACAAAATTTCAAAACGATATCTTAAAAACTGAGGGACTAGTTCGTATATACAGACAGACACAGACAGACGGACAGACAGACGGACATGGCTAAATCGACTCAGCTCGACATACTGATCATTTATATATATACTTTATAGGGTCTCCGACGATTCCTTCTGGGTGTTACAAACTTCGTGACAAACTTAATATACCCTGTTCAGGGTATAATTATACTGATCATTTGAAGTTGAAAGCCATTGATGTACTGAACTTCAATTGTCCATTTTATCGAAGATATTGGTTTGCGAAATTACAGACAGTTATTTACATTATATACATAGATTTAACATGTATGCAAATATATAACATTTATGTACCTATGTATATACAGATGTATCGTACATATTTTTATATTAAGTCCTACCAACAGGTGTATGTATAGTTCAATATTAATGATATATCGAGACATAACCGCCGAAAAATGTATCCACAAACTCGAAATTTTACAGGGAAGGTTTTTTTAAATTAAATCAGTTTGAATAAAGCCATTATTTTAAAATTTATAATGTAAATATTTGTTTGTGTAATTTATTTAATTTTAATAATTTTATATAGATATTTGCATCATAACGGTTGTTTTTGTGGGATACATTTTTTTTGCTTTCCTTCTGGCAACCTATTATTAAAAAGTGTGGGTTACACAAAAATTATTTTATGGAAGTGACTTCCTGTTTTTTTATTTAATTTTTTTACTTAGTCCTTAAAATTAAATTACATTTGATTTAAAAAAAATAAATGCATACATTTCTTAGTATATTCGATAAAACAAAAATAAAGTAATGTAAATCATATATTTAAAGTTTTCTGTTAACAAAGTAATGTTATTCATATTAAAATCTTGTAAACTTGAATAACGATAGATAAAAATATATAAAGAACGCTAAATACTATCTTCCTGGTCGGTTTCAGGAAGCAAATCTCTAACAGATCCATCCCATTTTAAATTTAAATACACGTGTTGGAATTTTACGGGTATAGTTTTTCTATCGCAAAGCGTTTTCAAATCCTTATATTTAGCAGAAGAAATGTTTAATGTATGATCATATAATTGAGTAGGTCCCTCACAAACTATTTGGGAGTTTCGTCTGGATCGTGGAATTGAATCTAGATCATAATTTATGGTTTCAGATTCATCAAAGTAGCCATATTTAAGAGTAATATTTGAAATCTTTTTTTCCAATGTAACAGAGCATATTTTTGTAAATTATGTAAAATTTTCACTGAATGTGGAAGTAACGCCTGTGAAAATGTCTTCCAGTCTTTAAAATCACTGTTAGTTAATTCAATACAATTATATTTTCTTGGGTTAGTTCTTGCATTTGATATTATGGTGTACCACTCACTTGGAGCCCAAATAGTCCTATTCCGAATAATTTTTATTTATTCTTTATCTATTTTTTATTACGGATATTAAAATCGTTTGTGAAATGTTCAACGTTTTCAATAAAAATTTTTGACAAACTTTAAAACTGCTATTATTGATATTGATAAAATAATTAAAGCTGCTCTTTTTTCTGTCACTTTCTCCATATCGCCTTTTAATATCGACACAAGTCAAGACAAGTTTAACACAAGAAGACATCTGTCTAATTTTGTTGCCGATTCCCCAAAAATGTTCATTTATTCTTATTCTTTCATCTTCAGAAATTTTATCATGACACGAATTTGGACATTTTTTTTTTAAGCACGGGTTGGGCAAAACACTCGTATTTTTTTTCTTAACTTTTTGTAGCCTTTTAGGTATTCTCTTTTGCTTTCTGTAGCCCCTTTTCCCAACACACGTTTCCTCCTCGACTTCTTTTAAACTTTGCAAACCATTTAAATCAACGAAAGATTCATCTGAATCGCTATACGGTACCAGGGAGAGCTGTAAAAATATCAAATAATTGAAAACAAAAACATATTTTGCAAAAAAAACAAATTCATACCTTCGACATATTGTTCTAAAGCTTTATCTTTAATTAAAGTCTCAAAATATTGTGTTTTTTCCCTTGTGGTTCATTTATTTTAAAAGAGAATTTAATTGTATCCCACACAAGCGTTCAAAGGAAATGTAAACAAGTCACCATATGCATTTACATTAAAATTGTTTTTGTTATAAAATCATAACAGTTTGATCTACAGCCATGAAATTTTGACAGATGATGCAAATGATGTTGAACTATCGATTTCGATAACAAACCAAATATCGATTATGATGTGGGATACATTATTTTGGCGCTAATGGCTCGATATGTTGACTGGAGAAAATTTCGATAAGACTAATCTCTAAGCACATTTCCCTCTGGATTAGGTTTTATATACATATATTGATATACTGGATGATCCAAGTAGAGGTGCTTTTTTCAATAGCTTTTTTTCACAGATTACGCGTGAGTCGTGTCAAGCTGTCATATTATTTTTGTTCAGTATTGAGTATCGGTGAGCAGAAAATTTCATGTTTTGGGCTGGTTTGGCCCTAAGATCATTTGATATCATACCGATAGACAATTTTCCATACACTTGTTATAAGCCTTGGCTGGGATGGCCTTCATGTCTTCAGCGAATTTTGTTTTTTTTTTTCGGTTCCATCTCATGTTTGGAGAATCATTCGCTAGATTGTTGAGCAGTTCTGACTCATATTCGTAGACCCAATTCTCGTCACCAGGTATCTGTTTTGCGACCACTACTGGACGTTGTCTCCTCTTGATTCATGATTTTGATACGAGTATGGCATTGACCCGCTTCTTACCGAAAACATTAACCAAACTTTATTGAGTAGATCTATGAGATCCTCTGTTATCTTTTTGATGCCTTCGATCATTTTTAAACACTGTTTCTTTAACATTTTAGACGTTATCGTTATTATAACAGGTGAATGGACGACTCGCACAAGATATTTTCGATGACGTTACGACCTTCACTGAATGCTTTTGAGATTCAAGGACTTTTGTTCGTGATTCAGCAGATTCCTTAGTAGATTCAACGATTCCGTTGACGTGACTCCATTGGAAACCAAAAAATTTGAGCAAACTAAAAATGGCCACAGTTTAAATGAACCAATTCTTGTCATATTTGAGCTATTACTTATTCATGCTTGAGTCATACCTTAATATAACCAAAGCATAGTGATAACTCCTTGAGTGTGGCCTAGCGGTTTCATGTAGAGAATTAATATCGTATTTGAGATCTCAACCACATTTTTTTATCTTCATATAATTTGAACTTATTGCCCATAATTTGAGTTTGCCATCTGCAGATCTCAGATATTTAAAACTTAGTCAACGAATAAAATTTGTATGCTTAAACTCAACTTATACGTAGCACTCCTAACCAAAAAGTAAAGAAAAAGTTTAGCAAATACGAAAGCAGGCAATCGGAAGACGATGATAATGGCTACGCAAACAAACAAACAAATAAGGGTCAAATTATAAATTCATTAGCGACGAGTGGACGAGTATCAGTCTCCACATGGGACTCAGAGTCAAGCGCGTATGAATCAAGGAATGCTCCAGCTGAACAACATATTATATAGGACAAGCTAATGGAAGGCGACTTGCAACTTGGTAGAGCTGAAATGTAAAAGGTATGAGCAGAGAGTTAATTTCTTTTGGTACCTTTTCGTATTTTTTTACGAAAAATTTTTAAACCAGTTGACGTGTTCGAAATGTGGGCTGAGGTTTTCGCTCAGCGCTTAAGTGTTATATAATTACGACCCAGTTGCTGTGCGAACACAATTTGCGCCATCGAGGAGAACCTTAAGCAAATTAACGCATTTTTTGTGAACTTCGGCGTTTTAAACCTCTCTACGAAGTGTGCAGAAAACCATTTCCATGTTTGGTTGATTAACAAAGTAATCAGTTGCAGGTGAATTATGCAATAAATGGAGATAAGAAATAAGGAGACATAAATTTTTTTGTTCTGAGAACATTCCTTGCATAAAATATAAATATAAATAAAGAGAGAGAATTTACATATATAGCTTGTTATATTGGATTTAATTGTATATCTATATTTGTTATATCTGAAGCAATGATATATTATTTTCTCATCTTTCCTGCAATTTGTGGATTTCCTCCCAAAAGAACTGCGCCGGTTTGATGGCCTAGAAAGAATCAAGTAAATTTTTGATACCCTATTCTGATGTGAACCGTATTCCGGAGAGGGCTTCTGCATCGACCGGAACAAATGATAGTTAGAAGGGGCAAGGTATGCGCTATAGCATGGGTGAGGCAAAACTTCCGTGACGCTGTTTTGCGGTGTTACGAGTATGATGGAGAACTATTGTCTCGTGTCTATTCGCGAATTTCGGTTGTTCTCAGGCAACCGCTCGTTTCAATTTGATCAGCTGTTGTCGGTAGCATTATCCATTAATTATTTCACCGGGTTTTATAAGCTTAAAATACAGCACGCCGTTCTGATCCCATCAGTTGCAGATATTTTTGAATATTCGATTTTGCCGTTGATTTCCCTGGTTGGCTAGGCTTCACGTAATATTTTTTCATTTAAGATGGCCAATTTGTGTCCATTTTTCATGAGCAGCCACAATGTGAAAAATCCTTTTACGTGCTAATCATCCTAATGTCACCACGTTACGGAAACATACCCACAAAAATATTAATTTGGTTCCTGATAGTTAATGAATTGGGTTACTTCATTCTTCTGATCATTTAAAGACCCAATTTGTTTAAAGACATTGCGTTTCGAGCCAACGACATATTTTCGCATTTGCGATTCTTCTGAGACGGAGAGATCAGTAAAACTTCAGACGGCTCAACAACAGATTTCGTAACTAATTTTTTATTTATTCCAATTACTGCTATTTATTTACTTGCGGGATAGTTAACTCTCTCTCTCTCTCTCTCTTTCTCTCTGTAATCGCAGTCATGGCTAACAAACATACATATGTACATGGAACTTTTGGACGTCCACTTCTTTCAGCTTCTTAGGAATTAGAAAATGCCTGCACAATTTCAGACCGATATCTCAAAAACTGAGGAATACTGATCAGTTATATACACTTTATAGGGCAAACTTCATGCCAAACCCAATATAACTTGTTAGGGGTAACCTCCGGATAAAATGAAGCAAGTTCCGGCATTTCAATTTCGAATTAACCCCACTAGCTTTAGAGATGAGTTGATGCTTAGCTTACTGTTGCAGACGAACAGCTCTTTATCAATGGTTACCTTTAATTAGCTATGACTACTTTAATTTAATGTCTTACATTTTCAAAACGAAGCTAAGCTCGCGATTGGCCGAACGACCAAAGGCATTAAAAAATAATGAGAAAAGGTAAATAATGAACATGCAGCGCGAAGTTTTATAATTAATTGATTATGCTACCTGAATTGCTAATGTTCATTGGAAATCGCATACCGAGTTAAGCACATACGAACCGCCGGATGTGAGTACCACAGTGGCTGTGCAGGTCGATAGCCGCCAGAATCAAAGCAAACTTCGAAATGAGAACGCATTAAAAGGGTTCATGTGCGGTTATCATTATGTATCTGTGTGTGTGCAGTAGAAAGGAATCAATTTTATCGAATCGAGTGAAAAATTTAAATAAAAATTCTTTAGTCATTAAGCAAAACAAGCCAGCGCTGTGAATCAAAGCAGGTTAAGAGGAAAGGCGATAAACCAAAGCAAGCCTTGGACATAACTTTCATTGCCTTGAAGTTTCTCACATTCAGTCTGGGAGCCCTTTTAGACGCGGGCTTGAACATGTGTTTATCTTTTTATGTTTATAGTATGTATATAATATATAACATATACCGGTATGTACATATGTGTAAGGATGTTAGCGCTTATAAACAACGCGATAAATCTTTGCCGCTCAACGCCGAACAACGCTTAATTTCGGTTTAAACGGCTTTAACCTGCCATAAATCTGTAAGCGCACCACGTGCAGATGGATTTCTTTGCCCACATTCCGCCACATATTGCCGGCACTGCCACTCGGAGCGGTTCAGCCTGCTGTACCGGGCAACACTTTAAATGGACCGATTTTAATTCGCTCAGCAACACAAAACATTGGCACATTCGTCACGTTTTTCTCTTCAATGGCAATCGCTGCTGGAAGACCAAGCAGTCTCCTTTTGGAGCAGAGAGCTCTGTGGCGGAGCCGAGTAGAGCGGGCTCAGCTAACAATCCGAGCTAACAACGTCTGGCACTTGTAGTCGCCGGCAATCGTTAATGTTATCACACAATAATTTTTACAAAAATAGAATCAACCAACATTCTTAGTCTTAATTTCATAATATGACTTTGTTGTTACTGTGTTTGTGCTACGTAAGATCGCCTAGTAAGTGCTTAGATGTTAGGTAGCTCCGCCTATATGATTATACATTTATTTATTTATTTTTTTCGCTCCGGTTACTCAGCTCCTTTCTTGTGGATCATTCGCTGGTAATCCTTTAGTCCGCGGCTTATCCGGCGTTAAGGTGTTACATGCGCTTGCTTGTTCGCTTTATTTATTATTATTTTTTTATTGTTTGTTGTTGTTGCTTGCATGTAGCTCACGTTTGTTGTTCATCAGCAACAGCGTTTACGCCGTTCAGGCCATTTTTATTGCCATCTTTATATCAAATTCATTTCACGCGCATGTTTTCACGCATCTAATGACCGTCCATCCAACAAACGAAAGAAGGTGCGAGGAATTTAAGAAATCTAAGATGAAAATATTCGCTTATTGTGGCATGTGATATTAAATTCCATATGCGGGAATGAACCTTTAGGTTGCATCTTACATACTAGCGTATTTTCTGGAAAATGATGAAACGAAATCGCAGAAAAGATACAACTTTCAACATAACCTCTCATCACTCGTATAGTATTCATTGGAAAATCGAAGAAAAAATAGCAACCGAAGAGCTTGAAATGCATATACATATAGTAGGTGGAAAGATAAGACAACTTATAAAAGTCCAGCCCAGATTTTCGTGAATTAAATAAAGGTTCGTAGAAATCAAGAAGCACTGGAGAATAACAGCCCATTTTTCTTCTTCACTCATAACAAAAGTAGACGTTTCATCGACAAAGTTGAAGGGTTAGATTCTACCTCCAGCGGAGCACTTGACTTTAACGGCAACGGCTTTAAATCGGAACGGATACCACTCTTTTGCTTACTTCATACTGGCTACACTGGACACGTTAGATCACCCGAAAGTTTGCTAAGTATTCCATATGGATGGGGAATATTGGAACTTCGAAGTGCATTATGCTTATTAGATTTTACAATCCCAATCCAAATTCCATCGCAGTAGTAAGGTCACCAGTGGAGAAGTGGGCATGGCTTCCCCTTTTATTAAGTTTAATGTAGATTGAAAAGGTTGCATGACAGGGAGACAGGTTCTCTTGTTTGAAACCTCGTTTGATATCGGACGGCTCGGAGAGGTTCTTCCCTATAATGATGTAGCTTTTGATTTTGCTCATCATCAGTTTACACAGCCGTATTACTGTGCAGAGATGCCAAATTCAGACATAGCGGCATAAGCAGCTTTGAAATCGACGAAGAGGTGATGTGTGTCGATTCACTTTTCACGAGTCTTTTCCAAGATTTAATCTTTCAAACGATACGCTCGATAGAACCTTATATGCGATGTTGAGGAGGCTTATCCCACAGTAGTTGGCGAAGGTTGTGGAGCCTCCCTTTTTGTGGATTGTCCAGTGCATACTTAAATTCTAATCGTTGGGCATGCTTCAAAGAAGCTGATGCAAGCTCCGTACCAGTTGTTCGCCGCCGTGTTTGAATAGCTCGCAATCCATCGGCTCCCGCCGCTTTGTTATTCTTCAAGCGGGCAATTTCTATTCGAACTTCTGCATGGACAATGGAACGTCTGCTCCATGGTTATCGATTGGGGAATTGGGTTCACCATCTCCTGGAGTTATGTTTTCACTGCCATTCAAGAGGCTGGAGAAGTGTTTTCTCCATAATTTTAGTATGCTCTGAGCATCGGTTACCAGATCACCTCTGGGGGTTCTACAAGAGTATGCTTCAGTCTTGAAACCTTCTGTTAGTCGTCGCTCGGTATATATCCTATCACGTGTTGTGGTCGATACGTTGCGAGGTAGTCAGTCTGTTTTCTTTCCCCTGTCACACGGCACTCCTCATCCTATTAAATTAATTCTATATGGCTTCTTTAAGGAATTTTTGAGAAGCATTTAGTATAATAACAGGATCGTTGGACTAGACGCTTAAATATTCATTGGAGGTGGACTGTAAGTCATTTTACTGAAAATGTAGACCAATACTACAATAAACCGATTAAATTATTGCCCTTCAGTCCGCTATATTGCCACACAAGTAGTCAGAACTTAGACTTCGTTCAGTACGCACTTCCTTATTCGACATACTTTCTATTGTTTTCGAAATTGCAAGCGGTTTTTTGTGTTGCGTGAAGTGAATTCTGAAAAAAAATTTTATGGATTCTGGACAACAGGGTATGTATTTAATATTAATGATATAATTTAGGTTATGTATTATTTTGTTTTTTTTTTTTTCGAGAAAACAATGAATCAATAAAAAAACTAAAATTTGTTTTTAATTTTTTAGAAATTAGTGTTTTTGTTATAGTGTCGGGCGAGGTCGAGCTATGAATTATTTTTCTTAGTAAGCTAGAGGGTTTCTACTTAAGATATTGGCTTAATAATTTTCCCGTCTTTCCCCCCCTTTAAAAAAAGCGTGTTGAATTACGTTGGTCACTGGCATAAAATGAGTACTTCTTAATTTATTTTTTTTTAATTAATTACTGAAATCCTGCTAAATTATTGTATACGGGTTGTATATAGATGGTATAAGGGGGCTCTATCGGAGCCGGTGTGAAAATTGGAGAATGGGCGTGGCACCGCCCACTTTCTGGTAAAATCCCATGTCTCTGAACCCGACTGACCGATTTTGACAAAATTTGGAACGTAACATTCTTTTCATATTTCTATGTCGCTCTGTGAAGATGAGCGAAATCGGACTACATCCACGCCTACTTCCTATGGACCTGATACCAATAGTTGACTTTTGACCGAAATATTGTTCAATGAATGATATATGAAATTGAAATTCACTCAGAATCCTTTTCTGGCAATAGTATTTAATTGTATCAAAAATGGGTTGAATTGGGTCAATACTTTCCTGAGCCCCCATATACCCAATATAAAGATTTTAGAACTTCCAGGCCACTTTATGCTGGATATATCCGCCAATATTTGAGTCATCTCAATGAAAATTGCAGAACATGTTTTATTCATAACAGTGTATCTTTGCGCCTAAAATAGATGCAATTCGCGAAAACTTCACTCCCCCCTCCCCAACACTATTACCAAGATTTTGGGACATCCACTTGACCTTCCTAAATATGATTGGTGTTTGTATGTAAGGTACCTAAATGAAACCGAGGGAACAGTTTTTGAGTATGTGGCAGTAGTATGTGGGATGAGCAAAAATAGATAAAATCGGTCGACACTACCCCCTACTCAAATATATTCAATACAAAATGTTCGGTTGCACCTGAACTTAGTCCTTCCTTACTTGTTTTATTTTAATATATTGCATTATTATATTCAATCATGCATTTTTATTCAATTTCATTCATAAAATCATTTTAAATAATTTTGTCCGGTTTTTGAGACCAAATGCTCCTATGTGCAGCGGTTAGGAAATATTTTTTTAATAAGTCAAGCAGTCATATCCTCAGTTCCACTGATATAAATTACTCCTGACTGCATCTATTTCCAGCGGAAAAGAGCTGTAATTGTCAATATAATAAAGTGCTGTGTTTTTTAGACTTATATGTAGTTTTGAAAAATTCAATGTTAATGCCAAGAATTTAGCATTATTATAAACACAAAGGTTTACCATTATGTTTTAAAAATGATTCGGGAAAAGTTACCGTGGCTGGCACGACTAAATCCAGCCAAGGGATCCAATGTTCGACCATTTTAATGCGCCGAATATTCTCTTCTATGGCGTCAATGGTCGAGAGTTTATCTGCCAAGGCAAGTGACTTTACATTACCCCAAAAAAATAGCGGTGTTAAATCGCACGATCTTGGAGCTCACTAAATATATCTACGACGCGAGATATTACGCTCATCATTTCTTCAATAATTGATTGTTTCGATGTCCGTATAACATAAAGTGTCGTTTTGTTGGAATCAAAGTTCGTTCACATCAAAATCCCCCAAAGGCACGAAAAAGTCAGCAAACATGGCAACAAAGAGAGAATGAACTCATAAACATTGCCTTTTCCATATTTTATCATTCATTAATATAGGAAAATGAGAAGAAATACAAAGCACTTTCTTATGCATATTTACGACCAATGGACGGCATGTGACCAGCCGCACAAATTACAGATTCAAACAGCTTGCATGCAATATATTGCTGTCGAAAAGGAAACACCACCCAGTAAGACAGACACGACTGGTAATTGTCTATAGAAAATCTTTCTAATTACATATCCAGTTTTGAGACTTCTAATAAATAAAACCAAATTAAATAGGAAATAAAATATATAATTAGTTGTATACATCTAATACAGGGTCACGCAGTAAAGATATATATTGTGACAAAAAAGAACCCGGACATGGGTGCTAGAGAAAATATAACAAAATTTTAGTTCTACCACAATTGAATTCAAATCCCTGACTTATCGAGATATAGTTTTAACCGTTAAATTGTAACTGGTTGGTATTTTTTATGCGATATGATTTTGGAACCGCTTTATTTAACAAGGAGCATCTTTAGAATAAGCTAATTTCTTTTCAGCTTTAAGTATCAGAATTGTAAGGTTCTTTCACTATATTACCGGTTCATTTCTTGGCACAGATGTCTTCAATAAAGAGCATCCCAAGCCAAGAAGCTATTTTGTATATAATTGTATGTATGTAAGAGAACGGAACGGAATTTGTGATTACAAAAGTAATAATATAATTGGCTTTGATCCGTTCTCTATCTAAGAGAATATTAAGTTGAAAGCGGTTAAAACCGATTCTTGATTCAAGAATTTGAAATCAATCTCGTTAAATTTTTTGATTTCTTTGGATCAACAGAACCGTATTCTAGGACTTAGAAAGCCTTATGAGTGGATAAATTTGTGGTTGTTCTGGAAAATATCATCGTATTATTTTAAGGTTAAGTTAATTTTAGTTGACAATTCGTAATTATACACCCTTTATTTCACCACTACTCCCTTCCTTTTGTCATTGCCATGGTCAAGGTGGATACTCGTAAAGTGCACGCGACAAAGATGAAAAGCTGACGCGGCATGACTGCAAATGACAGCAAACACAAAATGGACAGCTTAAAAGCATGCGCTACAACAGCAACAGGTTGCAAGAATTTCTGCATTTCGACGCTACGCTGGCGAGAGCGCCACTCCGCTGCTGTGACATTCTTCAAACTAACAGTTTAGGCGTCGATACCGACTAAAATCTGCATTTAGGCGCGAGCGCTGATAGCAATCTTCTTTTCAACTTTTTGCAAATCTGTTTACATAGTGTTGTTGTTACTGCTTGTTTGAGACGGGTTTTTGCCTTTGCACGCCATTTATCAAACGACAGTTGAGCACATTCTGCTGGACAGTGATGAGCATCAGTACGGGACGCTGGAAGAGGCGAGTAGATTGCACGCTGAACTTGTTGATGTATGAACATATCAGCGTTAAGTGATTTTAATTGAAATTACAACGTAACGGTACTTTATTGAGTGTATTATGATTTACTCAGCAGGCGCACACAAGCCGAGGTTGATGCATTTTATGCGTGATGGCTTGCAGACAGCGGTGGACGGCAAAACGTGGTCGATTATCGGACAAAGCTGCCTGCGGCAAGAGGCGACAAATTGCGTTCTTGTGACGGACGTGTTCCTACGCAGACATTAGCGGTACTCACGCGTGTAGATGGAGCAGTAAATGTATGAGACGGCTTTGCATATTTATAATGTGTTGCTAATTTTATGACTTACTTTGTAGGCGCATTTTTGCCACCAGGAAGCGTTACACATGGCTTGAGCGCATAATGAAATGAATAAAAATAAAAGTCGCGCCATTTGCCTACAGCCAAGGTGATTAACCGGTAGCCGCTGTCTAAAAGTTGCCCACGAAAATACTTGAGCTCATATACGTAGAGTGTGCTCGAAAAACACACGCCTCCCTGACTACCATATATCATCAGCGCTGATGTTTAGTTTGATGTGATGGTCTCTAACTCATATTCACTTGCTTAGTGCCGGTTGTTTTTGCAGCAAGCTTTATCGAATATATAATGTACGAGGATAGCTTCTAAAACAGAGATGTTGTTCATCTTAGTAATCTTTCGAATAGCAATGTGATATGTAATTTTGGTATATAGTAAAGGTTAATAATGTTATCGTGTGAACTAGCAGAACTTGGAACTAGGATCATCAAAAAAATGTCAAGAAAAAACGTCAACTTCACAAATAAAAGTGTTTTCATGCGCTGATTTTGAACGTTCAGCTTTATGACAGCTGTATGACATTGTGCTTAGTGTATATGGCAGCTGTATGATACAGTAGTCCGCTCTGGAAAATTAATCAGATAGTTTAGCGTTGCCTTGGACAATAATCCAAATTTGTTTAAGGTATATTTTGCCAAACAAAAAAGTTTGTCATACATGAACTTAATTTTAATCGTTTAATTTCTGATCAGTTGTTCATAATTTTTATCACTAATCGATTCAACATGGTTCAAGACAGATATATTCGAGTAGAGATAGTAAATGCTTGGATGTCTCAGCTATATGCCATTTTTTTGCATTTAAGCTCTATGCAACTCAGGGTATATAAGGTCGTCTGAATTATAATATCATAACAATAAGACTTCGTTTTCAGACGTGTCTTTAATTGATTTATATTCTATAGTGAGTCTTTTGGATAACAATAAGTAAGTATTTTTGAATCTAAATAACCAATTAAAAGGTTTTTGAGATGAATAAACTTGATTTGAGTAAAATATTTATCACATAATTTTATTTTAATTCGCCCAAGCGCGCTCGTATATACAGGGTGTGACATATTTTATGTATGTTTGTATAAAAATATTGATTTTGAAAAAGGCCATACTTTATATTTATGAAATTTTTTTAATTTACGCTTTGCTTCGAATATTTTTTGAAAACAAATTCGTTCAAATAGTCACAGCAAACTTCGTTGTCTTCGCTTTTCACTACTTTATTGGAATTTCGATCTGTTTAGGGGATATCTTCGGACCGAATGACAATGATCCAATGATTGTTGGCTTTTCAGACAAGTCCACACAAAGGAATCAGTAGTAATTTAGTTTGGAGATGATGTCGGTGGTGATTAGTCAATGTCATCTGTTTTTGACATAAAGCATCGAGGAAATGTTTTGTCATATGTCATGTAAGGAGGCAGGTAAGGCGGCCGACATTATTCTCTGCCATAATTGCATGAAAATGGTAAAATATTCACTTAATATCACAAAATGCTTCTCAAAGAGAATCAACTAAAACTGAAATTCTGAGAGCGGGAACGATATAATTTTCGTAAATTCTGAACAAATCCCTCTCTGAAAGTTTCAATAAGTTCAAAAATCTCAAAAAATGAGCTCTACCTATCTCGAACTCAAGAAAATTGTTTATTTACATACCGGCATAAAAGTCGACGCACCCTATAACTATATATGTATATATTTATAGATTTGTACACATATATTCGTATGTATATAGGTATCGAGTTTTGTAAATTATGAATATTTGCGCTCGTTGTGTGTGTGGGCCGCTCGTAATAACCGACAATGCATTACACTTCGGCCGACCAAACGCGAAAGGTTTGCAGCATAAATGCCAGCTCACCGTCTTTAATTAGCATGGAGCGCCTATGCAATATACACCTCACAATAAATCTATCTATGCGCACACATACAAACCCACTGTCGCACATGTGTATCTCTGCGCTGATAAGCGCACACTTTACTCCTTAAGCATTTTCCATGCCCGTCCAACATGGCAATTATGTAATGGCTCGTTGGCTTTGCTTTGGCATTTTGCTGGCATGAAATGCGTTCAAGTCTTTAATTGATTTTAAATGCAGTGTGTCGGCATTATTGCTAATCTGTTATCATTCGTGTGTAATCGCTGTGCAAATGCACTATTTTATTTCTGCCTTTTAATTTTATGATTTTATTGCTTTTGTCTTAGTTCCTTTTTTAGTGTCCAGGGAGCCATCGGACATTTATTGAAGATTTCAATTCGAGATTTGTTATTGCAACATACATATGTGGTAAATTGAGTGCTACCAGATAATTCGCAAGCACTTGCAGCTTAAAGTGGATCAACTGGATTAATGAGTGTAGTACAACACCAACCTGAGTCCAGCTTCAGAATGCTAGTTCGGTGAGTGTTAATATAACATAACTATAATGATGATGTCTCGAAGATAATTCATTTATTTAGTTTTTTATACTCTCGCAACAAAGTTGCTAAGGAGAGTATTATAGTTTTGTTCACATAACGGTTGTTTGGAAGTCCTAGAACTAAAAGAGTCAGATATAGGGTTATATATACCAAAGTGATCAGGGTGACGAGTAGAGTCCGGATGTCTGTCTGTCCGTCCGTCCGTCTGTCCGTCCGTCTGTCCGTCCGTCTGTCCGTCCGTGCAAGCTGTAACTTGAGTAAAAATTGAGATATCATGATGAAACTTGGTACACGTATTTCTTGGCTCCATAAGAAGGTTAAGTTCGAAGATGGGCAAAATCGGCCACTGCCACGCCCACAAAATGGCGGAAACCGAAAACCTATAAAGTGTCTTAACTAAGCCATAAATAAAGATAATAAAGTGAAATTTGGCACAACGGATCGCATTAGGGAGGAGCATATTTGGACGTAATTTTTTGGAAAAGTGGGCCCGCCCCCTACTAAGTTTTGTGTACATATCTCCGAAACTAGCTATGTCAACCAAACTCTACAGAATCGTTTCCTTTAGGTATTTCCATATTCAGTTCAAAAATGGAAGAAATCGGATAATAACCACGCCCACCTCCCATACAAAGGTTATGTTGAAAATCACTAAAAGTGCGTTAACCGACTAACAAAAAAGTCAGAAACACTAAATTTTACGGAAGAAATGGCAAAAGGAAGCTGCACCCAGGCTTTTTTTAAAAATTGAAAATGGGCGTGGCGTCGCCCATTTATGGACCAAAATTCATATCTCAGAACTACTAGACCGATTTCAATGAAATTCGGTATATAATATTTTCTTAACACCCTGATGACATGTACGAAATATGGGTGAAATCGTTCACCAACCACGCCTTCTTCCAATATAAATCTATTTTGAATTCCATCTGATGCCTTCTCTGTATAATAAATACATTACGATCCAATGATGATAGCGGAATAAAACTTTACACAAATACGGTATTTGAAAAATATGTAAATGACGGATAATGAAGTCTCGATTATCACTTTATCATGCGAGAGTATAAAATGTTCGGTGACACCCGAACTTAGCCCTTCCTTACTTGTTTATTTATATATTTTCTTATAATAGCGAAAGTATCATTGTTTGTACTTCACTCCGAGCATCCAGATAGCTCAGAAACTTCCTCTATAGAAATCAAACGAGTCGTCATCCAGTTTGATTCGTTTAGTGGCTCTTATTGGCTTTCCTCAGGGTCTCAATAAATATAGAGTAGAAATCACCCTGGTATAGGAGCACATCTTCTTACAAACAAAGGTCTTATACGAAGTATTTCGATCTCAATTGACAAACAAAAATTACTTTGAGACTGGACAACTGGAAACAAGATTTAATACATACTATTTCGGCTTTACTCCAACTTTTTTGGACCTTAGATATTTCGATGTCCAGTTCCTTTTCCAGGTTAAAGCGGGTCAACCTTTCTGTCGGTTGCCTTGTAGAATCGGGAATTTTGGGAATTTTGGCCCATAAAGGTGCTTCATTTGTGTGCGACCATAAGTCCGTGTTAGAGAGGGCGACGGACAAGAAAATGCGACAAATTTTGCGAAGGCGTCGATTTGTGAAAGCAGCTTTTGGTTATCAGACGAGAATTCATGTTTCACAGCCATATATCAGTGTTGACTTCTTGGTACGCCGCATAGTGATTGAGGAGCTCCAGAACGGACTGAAGACGCTGAAAGCTTGCGGGGACCTCTTTATACGGTTGGTGATGTCTTAATTTGATCCTCCGTTCACAGTTTTAATAGTGCCCAAAAACAAATGAATTTCACATTTTCCTGTTCTATACCATCAATTCGGAAGTTCTGCGAATGAGTGGTCTTGATACGCATTTCTTTGAGTTTTCTGATGTCAATTCTTAGATCTACTTTCGCCTACACCATGGTACTTTGTTTTTTACTGTGTCAGCAACGGTTTATTTCAATAAACATATGTAGTCTGTGTAATCTTTGAGCCGTCTTTTTAGTTCACACCTTATAAGCAAATACATACCACTTTTTATATTACAACAATAAGAAACGTTAATTTCGGCTGCTCTCCCCAAGTGCGTTTCTTGCCGTGCCGCTCGAACCCTTTGTTTTTCTTCTTTGTCCCCTCGTCTACAAAAACAGGTGGGGCAACAAAAAGAGCCCTTGCGTGAACGTACTCTCACTTTATAAAGACAAAAATCATTAACAAAGATATTTGTTTTAATACTAGCTGACCCCGCAGCCGTTGTCCTGCGTGAAATTATATGTTTTGATATGAAAAAAAGTTGAAATTATATTGTGTCGAATATGATTTATTTTCGATTTTTCTACATTTTTTTTTATTTAGCGCAACTTAATAAACATAATTTTTTGATTTCTGTTCTGGTGCGTAAATATATAGAGAAGATGGGTTTCCAACTCGTCAACACACCACATATATCTGGCCGTGTGAAAAACATAGCATTTCCCGATTTCCTTGTGTCCTGTTGATTGTCAACGCAAAGGCAATTTTTCCTGGAAATTGAATACGTTTGACCTGAAATGGCTGTCCCTTGTATTCGATAACTGCGGCATAATCAGTCGGGTTCCATTACACAGTTTCGGCGCATGAAGATTGTGAAACGTACTAATGACAGATCCAATTTACGGTTTCGTCTTCCTTGTCAAGACGATCGATCGATTTATATGAGCGCAAACCTCCCAGAATTTGACTTTGAATCTTCCAGTTTAAGTCATTAACATCGGTATTTTTGGCAGCTAAAATTGCGCGTGCACTCAAGCAATTGCAGTTACGATAATTTGACCAATGTTCGGATAAACATTCGTGATGAGTTCATCTTCCGTTGAAGTGAATTGACAAAAGGGAGGTGAAATTGATATCAAACCACTGGAAGTATCAACCGAAATTTGCCCATTTCCAATTCTAAGCGAATACAGTGTAAAATGTCGTCGGCAATGTCATTTTTTCGTATCCCATAATTAACGCGAATTTGAAGGCTGATATGTCGAAATTATCTTCGCGAAAAGTATGCGAACTTCAGTGGCATGCGAAGTAACTATCGCATTTCCTTCGTCTGTTTTCAGTGATTATCATATTTCAGCAAATGCAACTGCTGGCATGCTTCTCAAAAAGTTGCACACACTGTACCATTCACAATACGCAATGACTTAAATGAAGTTGAACCGCGAGACGCACAACAGTCGACAAACTTTCATGAATTGCAAAAGTAAATATCCTACAAAGCGCTTTATTGCAGTTCACACCCATTCGATACTGCTGATCTCATATCGTTCAAGGCCAATAACTGCGTTATGTTGCTTTCTTTTTTGGTGACGTATTTGCAAACGTATTTGATCGATTTCACCAATCTGCAATATTCAACATTGACATGAGTTTTGAATGTGAATTAAACAAAAGTGGCGAATCCATGTGTTGTCAGCTTCGATGTGTTGTTAACGTCGATATTCACGCCTTTAAAAGGTAAATGTTCTGCCATTGTCGTCTGGTGAGCGACTCCGATACAGTGAATACCCATCATTTTTCATTTCCGTTTCCGAAAGAAAAGCACATGAGTAGTGTTTCGTGCATTTATTGTCAGACATACAAACCAAAGTGGGATTGTAAGGTTCGCAAGGTCCGTGAACCACATTGGTTCTCACCACTTCGTATAATTCTGGATCTATCTCTGAATCAGGAATTTCCGCTGAAATGATTTCATCAATTTGATCTGGTGTAATCACCATCCGCATCCAAAGAAGAATGTGTACGTGCGGCAACACGCAACAGAATACATTCAGCATCTAACAGCACCATATATACCATAGGTTGCTTCAAGAAAAATACCATCAAACATCGCAGCTATTGTTTAATAAGTCGTGCTGTACTATCGTTACGATCGCTAGCTGATTGACCGCGATCCATAATTCCGCACGTATGTCATCGCATTTTGGGAGTACTTCTTGCCTTTTCTTGGGCTGCCATACGTTGATGGCAAAAAGAACGCCGACCAATATTAGCGCGACCTCTTAGTAGCTTCGTAACAAATTTCAATATCCAATTGTTCACATTGTGTGAAACACACTAAAGGTTTTCACTGAATAATTTTAGATAATTTTTCCTTTGGATAGCCGGAATAAAAATGCAAGAGATCAAAATTGAACAATTCAAATAATTTACAAATCAAAATATTGAAAAACAAAACAAACAAAAATTGAAAAAAATGTGTATGGAAAATGTTACTTTTTGGAATTGTCCAATTATCCGACTTCTCCTCATTAAAAGTATAAGGTATTTTGTTTCTAAACCTTTCCCGATCCACAAAAAACCACGTTTCAATTTCAAGATTGGTTCAACCATTCTCTTAGTGTTACTAACAAACAAACATTCATTTTTATTGTAACGTTTGTATGGGGAAAAGAAAAGGGCTGTTTTTAGGGGTTTTCCGGAAATTATTCGAATTTTTCTCGCCGTAAAAACCATCTTTGAACTTCAACGAACATTTAAGAAAAAGAATTGGCCAAATTGGTCCAGGCGTTATTGAGTTATGAGCGTACTTACATTTTTGCGATTCATTTTTATTTATATAGTAGATAGTAGATTCAGTTTGAATGATAGTTATATGAATAAATGTTTGGGGTTCATACATAGCTTGGTCAATAATTTCAGCCAAATTTCGTGAAAATACCTTGCAAAATAAAAAGTTGAACTTCAATGCATTTGATTTTGATTGGTCCGCTATTAAAACTGTGTGCTAAAGTGTCTTCCGGTGTTTTCTTCTGATAAAATACTCTGTTCAGGATATAAGTATTATTATAAAATAAAGTCATACCAGACCCCGATACAGAAAAAATGAAGTCATTGCTTGATTAACTCTAATTTGAGTATAGAGTTGTATATATAATTGTTCAACAGTTAACATTCTGAACTATAAGAAATATTATTTGATGATAACTGATGATTTAATGTATACAAAGAGCAAAGTCGGCATTATTTTAAGTTTAAATTTTCTTCTTCTTTA
The DNA here is from genome assembly GCF_024586455.1 of Bactrocera neohumeralis. Lineage (NCBI taxonomy): Eukaryota > Metazoa > Arthropoda > Insecta > Diptera > Tephritidae > Bactrocera > Bactrocera neohumeralis. The sequence goes on from NC_065921.1 coordinate 43,906,368, forward strand.
ATGGCTTAGACACCGCTTACGCGATTATACGAGTTTACAACAGCGCGCCAATCATTTCTTCTTTTAGCAATTTGACGCCAATTCGAGATATAATGTGAAGCCAGGTTCTTCTCCACCTGGTCTCTCCAACCAAGTGGAGTTCTTCCTCTTCCCCTGCCTCCCTCTGCGGCGACTCCGTCAAATACTTTCAGAGTTGGAGTGTTTTCCTCCATTAGGACGACATGACCTAGCCGGCACAGCCGCTGTCTCATAATTCGCTGAACTATGTCAATGTAGTCGTATATTTCATACAGCTCATCGTTCCATCGAATGCGACATACGCCGTTGCCAATCCGCAAAGAACCATAAGTCTTCCGCACAACCTTTCTCTCGAAAATTCGTAACGTCGACTCATCAGCTGTTGTCATCGTCCATACCTCTGCACCATATAGCAGGACAAGAATAATGAGTGACTTATAGAGTTTGGTTTTTGTTCGTCGAAAGAGGACTTTACTTCTCAATTGCCTACTCAGTCCGAAGTAGCACCTGTTGGCAAGAGTTATTCTGTGTGAATTTCCAAGATGATATTGTTGTTGGTATTAATACTGATTGCAAGATAGACGAAAGTATTTACGGCTTCGAAGTTATGACTGTAAACAGTCACGTGGGAGCCTAATCAGAGTGCGACAACTGTTTGTTTGATGACAAGAGATATTTCGTCTTGCCCTCGTTCACTACCAGACCAATTTGCTTCGCTTCTTTATCCATTCCAGAAAGCAGAACTAACGTTGGCGTACACCAGCAGATATACACTCTTATAGAAGATGGTACCTTCTCTATTTAGTTCTACAACACGAATTAATTTCTCCAGTACAGATTGAAGAAGTCGTACGATAGGGAGTCGCTTTGTCAGAAACATAGTTTGATATTTAACGGCTCGGAGAGGTCTTTCCGATCCTAATGGCAGTTTTGGTATTGCTCAACGTCAGTTTACTCAGCCCTATTAGTTGTGCGGTGATACCAAATTCAGACATAGCGTCATAGAGGCAGCTCCTCTTCGGGCTGACAAAAGAACCTTAAAACGACGTATAGGTGGTGCATGTCGATCCTCTTTTCACAGGTCTTTTCCAAGATTTGGCTCATACTGAATATCTGGTCAGTTGTTGATTTTTCAGGCCTAAACCACACTGATAAGTTCCAATCAGTTTGTTGAAGGTGGGCTTTAATCTTTCACACAATAGCTCGGTATAACGACAACTAGAGGATCGAAATCTAGACAATTTTTTGTATACATACACTATACTCTATATAACTCATACTCTGACCGGACATAAGATTTGTTTGATAAACGAAAATCGTTCTACTTGGTATATGAGAGTTGGAGAAATATAGACCTGAATTTATTTGTTTACTGTTATCATGCCACATACTAAAAAAATGTTCCCTAAGTTTCATTAAGGTACCTCGCATAAAATCTCCAATAAAATGGAGCAAATCAGCCGGATATTCGAAAATCCTGTTATTAGTTATATGGGGGCTAGGTACAGTTTTCGCACAATTGTATGTATTTTAGGTACAAAGATATACTGTTATAAATAAAAAAATTTCATTAAGATAACTCAAATATTGACCGATATATTCAGCATAAAGTCGACTAGCAGTTCGAAAATTTTTATATTAGGTATATGGGAGCTCAGAGAATTATTGACCCGATTCAACCCATTTTTGATACATAAAAATACTGTTGTCAGGAAAGGTTTCTGTTTCAATTTCAATTGTATATCTAACATATTGGCCGATATTTACGGTCAAAAGTCAACTATTTGCTCTGTGGTCCACATATTCGGTACTTAGTGGCTTGAACAGTTTTGGTTGAATTAAGTGGCAAAAGGTGGCATACTTACATACATACATACAGGAATTATTAGTACAAAGTTTTAGCCCGTTATGACAATTGCTTCCTGATTTGTGTACTGGAAAGTGAAAAAATCAAGTGGAATTTAACATTGTATTATATGGGAAGTAAGCGTGGTTGGAGTCCGATTTCTTCCATTTTCGCATATATAGGGTTATCAATATGCATTAGATAGGAATATGAGAAGAATATAACATGCTAAATTTAGACGAAATCAGTAGATCGAGCCCTGAGTTATGTGATTTTATCAAAAAGTGGGCGGTGCCGCGCCTGTCGTTCAATTTTCACACCGGTTCCCATAAATTCTTTTCATAGAACCTCGGAGGTAATATTTAATGTCTCTGGCGTAATTAGTTATTGATTTATTGTGGTTTTGGAAGTTTTGAACAGTCCCGTTATACATATGGGGGGTGAGCGGGGTCATCTTCGGATTTCATCCATTTTCACATTATCGGTAGGAGTTCTTATATTATTTGCGTTTAGCAAATTTGGTTGTTGTAGCCTTAGTGGGTTAGGAGATATGTGTATATGTAATAACTTATTACAGGGCGGTACCTCGCCAATTTTTTCAAAATGTGTTAACTGTAAGTGCTCCTTGCTGCTGCGAGTGCGGCTAGTGCTTAGTTATGGCACTTTATATGTTTATACTCTCGCAACAATGTTGCTAACGAGAGTATTATAGTTTTGTTCACATAACGGTTGTTTGTAAGTCCTAAAACTAAAAGAGTCAGATATAGGGTTATATATACCAAAGTGATCAGGGCGACGAGTAGAGTCGAAATCCGGATGTCTGTCTGTCCGTCCGTCCGTCTGTCCGTCCGTGCAAGCTGTAACTTGAGTAAAAATTGAGATATCATGATGAAACTTGGTACACGTATTCCTTGGCTCCATAAGAAGGTTAAGTTCGAAGATGGGCAAAATCGGCCAGCTGCCACGCCCACAAAATGGCGGAAACCGAAAACCTATAAAGTGTCATAACTAAGCCATAAATAAAGATATTAAAGTGAAATTTGGCACAAAGGATCGCATTAGGGAAGGGCGCAATTGTTTTGGAAAAGTGGGCGTGGCCCCGCCCCCTACTAAGTTTTTTGTACATATCTCGGAAACTACTATAGCTATGTTAACCAAAGTCTACAGAGTCGTTTCCTTCAGGCATTTCCATATACATACAGTTCAAAAATGGAAGAAATCGGATAATAACCACGCCCACCTCCTATACAAAGGTTATGTTGAAAATCACTAAAAGTGCGTTAACCGACTAACAAAAAAACGTCAGAAACACTAAATTTTACGGAAGAAGTGGCAGAAGGAAGCTGCACCCAGGCTTTTTTTTAAATTGAAAATGGGCGTGGCGCAGCCCACTTATGGACCAAGAACCATATCTCAGGAGCTACTAGACCGATTTCAATGAAATCCGGTATATAATATTTTCTTAACACCCTGATGACATGTACGAAATATGGGTGAAATCGGTTCACAACCACGCCTTCTTCCATTATAAAGCTATTTTGAATTCCATCTGATGCCTTCTCTGTATAATACGAGTATAAACATTAGGAACCAATGATGATAGCGGAATAAAACTTTACAAAAATACGGTATTTGTAAAATATGTAAATTACGTATTATGAAATCTCGATTATCACTTTGTCATGCGAGAGTATAAAATGTTCGGTGACACCCGAACTTACTTGTTTCGATTAATGGCGATTTGTGGACGTGGCAGTGGTCTGCTTACGCCCATCTACGAACTCGAACTTTAATGAGTTTGAAATACATATGTGTACGTGAGATGAAGCAGTGTTTGACACTTTCAAGGCAAAAGTCTTTGAAATATTGTGCAAATACGTTTGAACCGAGAGACCTGGACCGGAACATAAAGGAATGTTAGTAAATAACTTAACTTCGTTGTGTGCTTAAACCTCAAGAAAAAATATAGTTATTTTCATCGTTATGCATGGAATCATAGGCAGAAGAAGAAGCATTTCACTTTACTTAATAATTACAATCATAAGAGTTGACATTGAAATAGAAAAATTAAAAAAAAAAATTTAATCAACAATCAATAAACTACAAACAGGCGCCGAGCTGCTACTTTGCGCTACGTCATTGCAAGTTTGTTTATCAATCTCATTAATCAGCAAAGGTTTCTCCGACTTTCGCTCAGCAGACATTACTTTAAGTGGATTTCACTTAGCAGGAACTTTAAATCTCATATAATTATCACTCAATCGCCGAACAACTGTGTAATGGCTACAAACAAGTACATAGATATATGTATCTGCTGCGCCATCTGCTAACGCTAATAACTGCGGGCACTAAATTGGACTATCGAACTATCGGCCGATCGGACTACATGGGACGACAAACCATTTTCCGCAGCTTTAACACTTTTTCAAATTAGTGCAACAAAATTGGCAATTTTATGGGCATTCTGCGAGAGATATATACTCCTTTACATGTAGATATATATATGTACGTATCTTTGTACAACAACAAAAGCAACAACATTGTAAATCAAATCACTGCCTTAACTGCATGCATTTGATTTACTCGCGCGCAAACAACATTCACAGCAACAACAATAGTATTGACAACAATCACCTAACAACCGCCAGCAACAGCGTATAGCAACAACACAACAGCAGCGCCAAACATTAGCAATGCAACCGAGCACTCAACTCTAATAACGAGGCAAGGAAATTACATGAAAACTGCAATTCAACGTTGATCTGATAAAACTGAGAGGCCAAGGAAAAAATGAAAGAAAAACGAAAAACAAACAAAGAAAAACTGAAAAGATAGTAAAACAAAAGAACAACGAAGAGAACAACAAATACAGCGAGTAAGAAATAAAGGCAATAAACTACCGCACAGCTACCAGAGGTCTATAGAAGTCTATGAAAGGGTAATACAAAGTAAGCGTTTTGATGCTTTTGAGTCAAGAAGAAGCAGCATAAGAGGAAGAAGCATGAGCCGTTTGTGTTTAGTGATATTTGCGTTTTTAATGCGTTGCAACAGCCGTACGAGTCGTCAACACACTCCTATGCCTAGACATATTGCTAGAAAGCAGCGCGTACCGAGTTAGAAGCAGGTTGATGCTGTTGCATGGTTAGTTGGCTGGCGTTAGCGGTGAAGAATCCACTCCGTCCGTCGAACGTTGTGGCGCAAGTGTTGCTGTGAACTTGAAAAGCTGCCAACATTAGTAATGCCGCTAAGTCTTTTATGGTCGTACTGAGGTTGCGCGATTGCCGCAAGTCAATGTATTGCCGGTGGTTGCACTTGCCAGTGCGAGAGTTGGAAGGTGCTGCCAGATCGCAAATATTTGTCAAAGTATTTAACATTTCTATATGTTTCTTTGGGGGTGTTTTTTAAGTGGCGGGTCCCAAAACCTAGCGCACAACCCTGGGGAGGAATGTTTCACCTTCTCACAGTGAATGGCGCTCAGAGAACTTTCCCCATTAGCTGTATTCAATCTTTTGCGGACGTATTATGATGACATGAAGGTCGGATTACTGTATAAGCTCATACTGTCAATACCAGCAAAGGTTAGGGTGGTGATAAAGAAGGCACGCACAATATTGGTTAATGAAAAAGGATTATAGCGGGTTAAGTCAATCGAAAACCTTTGAGCAATTAGGAGGAAACTGGTAGCCCACACTCAGAAGCCGATCAAAACGAGCTGGATCAATCTTTTTGAATACGTATAAGTTATTGGAAAATGATTAGAGCATGTTAAATCTGCCGTGGTTTTTTGAGAAGATCTCTGAGATGTAGCGCCTTTGTTCTTGGATGCTACACACAAATCGAGAAAGCGGCATTTTTGTTTTTCCTTTCAGTCTGGCATTCTTATCTGCTGTTCCATTGCGCTGCAGTCGTATCTACAACAATCCATTCTTATTTACGTTTTTTTTATTTTATGCCATTTCTCATTCTAACTTAGCATTCCAACAGTCGAGCCGAGCATGCACAAAAACTGGACAAACACCCCAACGCATGTCCGTCCACTCAGCTGCACCGCACACCCAGTAGTCTATCGTACGAGTCACACACATATATGCACAACCAACTCACAAGGTGACTGTCTAACCGACTAACTGAATGACGCTTTGGCCGGACATTTCTCTAATAACACGAACTGAAAAGCAGGCGACTGACGCTTGCGCTCAACCCGCCATCAGAGGGAATTGCATGCGAGCACCAACTGCGCGACCACTGGTCACAACGACTAGCTGACTGGCTAACTGTTGCACAGCACACATACAGTCCCACCGACAGCTAAACGAACAACAATATTGAAAGTAACATTGCAACTTGCAAAAGTGGGCTGTTCGTTTCGCGGGCTGCGGTGGCGCGCTGCCCGGTCGGCTGTTGGGCTCCTGCAACGCGCTGCATGTACATATGTGTATACATTTGTATGTGTGCAAACGTTGTGCACTAAAATCCAGAGTTAGGCCTAAGGAAACTGGGCGACACGAGAACAGTGCAAAAATACAACTCGTTACGGCCTGTTCGCGTCGCGGATAATTTAGTGTTGTGGAGCGCGCGCGTGTGATAATAAATGAAACTTTTCGTGTGCGAATTTGTGTAAGGTGATGTTTGAAACATTCGTTTAATGTAGAAGTTTTGAATTATTACGGTAAACTGTTTCTAGAGTATGTCAGAGGTAGCGCTTACTTTCAACTGCTTTCAATTAACTAGTTTCAAAGAGCTATTCAGTTTAAACATAATCATACTTAAAATAAAATGTAATTTCAAAAAAAAATATTTTTGGATTTAATACAACAGTTTAACTAAATAAAACTGGTTACAGCCGTTATAATGCTCTTATCGGCATAACGCTCGTTTGCCTCCACAAGCGCGTCCCATGCGTCACTGTGCGCGCACTCATATCGTCAGCCGCGATGCTGCGCGCCAATGCAGATGCCCCTAAGTGATGAGTGCCAAAAAGATAATAAATTAATGTGCGATGCCATACTATTGATTAAATGTGCGGCGCGTAATATTACCCGGTCCTTATACACTTTGGCTGCCGCTTCTGATTTTTGCTGCCAACACAAAATCGCACAGTTGCAGTTTCCTTTTAAATGCAAAATTAAAAAGACACCCATAAATACATATAAAGATTACCGCGGGCGCGCACATGCATCGTACGCTCACCTATCTACCTGTGCACCGTTTGTACCTTTGCTGCGCTCAATATAGTGTTTTGTATGTGCAGCGCGTGCGTTGGCTGCCGCCTCACCCTGTGTTGCAACATCACCGACTCCTGTAGGTTTGCTGGCGCGTCATTGGCACCGCCGCCACTATCTCTTCGCTACACACAGCAATGAATGCGGCACTCGCTAGCGCACCGCGTCTCATTTTGTTGTGCCAGCGCGCCTGGTGTCGGCTGGCCGAGTGCCCTACGGCGCTGACATCGTTTTAGTTGTTGTTGCTGCCACCATTGCCGGTGACTCTGTACTCAAGCGCTTGTGTGCATAGTGTTATTGCAGGTTTTAATCATTGCCGCTGCAGTGTTTAACCTTTGGCGTTCGGGCGTTGGGTTGTGCGCCTTCCGCGCGCCGCGTTAAGTGCCGCGCATCAACGCGTAGTGGCCTAAGTCGTGTACTACTTCTAGTAAATACAAATATTATTACATGTGTATGAGTGTCCGACAAAATGATATCTTTACTTTGCCATTTATAACTTCTCTGCTTTGCCATTCACTTTTGTGCCGCGCTGCGCGTTTCCTACACCGCTATATGTAACGCGGGTAATTAAAGCGTGAAAATCGCTGTTTAAATTGCAATAAATTTTGAGATCTATATGCTGGCATTTCGCTCGACCAACAACCAGCACAACCAGCCTAGTTGCATGCAATCGTACGCTGCTCCTTTCACCTCTGGCTGCTGCATAACCCATGCGCCATCCAGCTTGTTACATTGTACGCTTCGTGGTAAGTACGAAAGTATATATTTTTATTTTTCGCTACTAAATTTAATTTTGTTTTTACCCACTTTTCGCACAATTTATGCTTTCGGCTTGAGTCCTCGCTTATTTGCGCCGCCGCGCTTATTGCATACTTTGCAGATTTAATAACTGATATTAAAGTTCCACCATGGTGAACTGTTTTGAATCAAAAAGAAAAAAATCTGAAAATTGTGCCCACTACTTTACTATCTTTCTAGTATTCCCGTAGTAATTTCGCATTTTTCTTTTGAGGTCAGTCTTGTAATAAATATGTTTATGTGTATATGTATATATGTTTGATTGCCTTTAAAGGCATGAGAGTGCCGAGCTTAATGCTCCTAAAGGCGGTGGCGCTTAGATGGTTTTTTACGCTTGACTGCTGTTTAAGTATACGCCACGCCCACTTTTGGAGCATTTATATGCATAAATAATGACTGTGCGAGGTTCTGATAATTCTTAGAGATGTAATCTGCGAAAAGGCGTGAGTAATCTCGATGTAGTGAAAGGGTGTCAATATTTTTTGTTTTGAAAAAAATAATTACAATAATTACTATTACTATTCGAAATATATTTGATAATTTTTTAGTAGAAAATACATATTTGTAAAGAGAAGAAAAAAAGAAAAACGGATAAGAATGAGAGAGAAAACAGCATACTACGTCAAAATTCTTACTATCATTATTAATATGGGTCATCGAAAACATATTTGTGCTTCTCTCGAAATTTTAAATCTAAAGCAATTCAAGTGATCCGTTTTCTTTCTACATATCGTGACCTAAAATGTAAAGCACTGTATCATCAAAAAAAGAATCGAAAATCGCGAACTGATATAATAACCAATATATAACCATTTTATTACCCAACCTCAAATTTTGTTTCAATATGAGTGTACGATAACCAAAATATAATCATTATATAACCAAAACTCAATTTTAGTTTCAATATGAGTGGTTTCTATTATAACGTTTTTTCTTCGCCTGTAAACTTATGAAAAGTGAGGTTACGGTTTTTTGCATTTTAGGTGACGATATACAGTTGATCTCCTTTTTGTACGGTTAACTTGGACAGTAAATTACCCGTGCAAAAAAAAAAAACGTGCAAAAAAAGACATATTTTAATACAAAACTCTCTATAAGGACCAATTTACGAAATAAATCATGCTAAAAAGGCAAACATGTAAAAAAGATCTAATTTTATATGTGAATCTATCTATTTGTACAGTGAGAACTTACACAACTAAAACATTGTAGATTTTCATGGTATTATTTACATATGTATTACTTTTAAAAAGAACAAACATAAAGTATTCTGGGAATGTTAACAAAATGGATATAATATAAAATACGTTTAAGATTTAAAAAAATCAGTCAGTCAGTCAGTTAATCGCTGCGTCTTCTTTGCTTTTACTTCTTCATACAGCTCACGGTAGCATTCTACTGCTTCATTTAATTGGCGCTGGAATCTTGCAGACCGTTCCGTGTTTGGGTCCAAGTTGTGGAAATGATTTTCTAATTCCATCGCTATGTTTAACCCATTTTGGATCAAAGATGCATTAAGACCAGCAGCGCTCGAATGTTCTTCCCTGTCCTCCTCATTCTCTTTGTTGTCATTACAACCGTTTTCTGCAAAATCTCATCAACGGAAATAAGAACATTTTCGAAAAGTTCATTGATATCTTCAATAGTTATATCGTGGAATCCTTCTCCTCTTCAATAGTTATATCGTGGAATCCATTCTCAGTATGCATTACCGCTACATCCGCCCACAGGTTTTTCCAGCACCTATTTAAAGTGGTTTTCTTAATTTCTCTTACAGAGAAACTAATGCAGTCTATGCAGTTTTTTATACCGAACGCTTTCCACGCAGATATTACATTCATTTCATTATTTGTTTCAATTTCTTTTATTATGTGTTGAAAAGAATGCTTCACATAATAATGTTTAAAAGTAGCAATAATGCCTTGATCGAGTAGTTGTACGAGTATTAGAGACGTCGTATTAGGAGGTAGAAACATTATCTTCACGTTTTTATGAGAAATGTCTGGATGACCAGGAGCGTTGTATATGACTAGGAAAACTTTGAAATCAAGTTGTTTTGAACGGAGATACTCTCGGACTTTACGTACAAAATGTTGTAAGAACCAGTCGTTGAAAAGTGAAGCTGTGACCGAAGCCTTTTTATTTGCCATCCAATGGACTGGAAGCTTGGTTTTGTCGATACCTGAGGAACGAATTAGCGAATTAAAATACATATTAGTGTTTAAAACAAAACATTCTAACTGACCTTTTAAGGCCCTAGGGTTAAGATTTTTGTTAACAAGAAGAGGTTTCAACATTTTTTCTCCTGATGCATTGCTACACAACAACAACATGATACGCTCCTTTGCTACCTTAAAACCTTTCACAGACTTTTCTTGCTTTGCCAAATAAGTCCGACTAGGCATTTTTTTCCAAAAGAGTGCCGTCTCATCCGCATTGAATACTTGGTGAGCCTCATAACCTCCCAACGTTATTGCTTTTAAGAACTCTTTAGGAAATGCTCTTGCCGCATGTTCATCAGCTGAGGCTCCTTCTCCTGTAACTTTTACATTGTGTAGTGAATTTCTTTTCAGGAAGTTTCATAACCAGCCATTACTGGCATTAAAATGGGATCGCTCGCTATTTATTGAAGTGGAAGGCTCTTCATTTTTAATTGTTACATAAAATTGTTGCATCTTTGCTTTTATAGATCTTGTATCAATAGGCATCCTCTTTACTGCATGGTCTTAGATCCAACATAAAAGGGCACGTTCTGCTTTCAAAACTGCAACATCGCGAACATAAAACCCACGTAAAATAGACTCAGCATTGTGTAGAATTCACATAACCCCACAAAAATAGTCCACATGTCCACGATTTTTGAAGAAATATAGCCCACTGAACCTCTCTACCCATAGAGCACACCAAACAGTGACTTTTTGAGGCTGTAACGGCGTCTAAATAATGATTTGAGGATTATTATCGCTCCAGATAATATAAGATTTTGGTTAGGAAATTATTTCGCAAAAATTATTTTTCCAGAACACACCATATGTTTTATTACTTACTTGAAGCCTTTGAATTGAAATTGAAGCCATTGAAAAAATACTTATCTTAGTATTTAATTCAGCTTTCCTAAAGTGGATTGTAGAAAGCTTTACTCGTATTGGAGAAAATTTCATAATTTTCTAACCTTAGTAGTAGTACGAGTAGTAGTTACTAGGGATTTTTAACACTCAATTTCTCAATAGTGTTCTCTTTCTGTATGACCTTCAAACAGTAACGTGTTCCACTTGTTCATAATTGTTGTATGCTTCATACAAACTTTATAAGTTTGTGTTTTTTGACAGTAAATTGGTGTTTGACGAGACAATTTATGGATGGTTGTAAAAAAGTTCTAAGGTTTGATTTTCTGTAGCGGTATACAACTTTTTGAAATCCTTGTTGAAAATGGATATAACATCACTTGAATTTGGGAAAACAATATATAGACAATTTCTTTTCGGAGACTGCAGTATTGCCTTAGGTAATAAGCCATGCCAAATTTCGTGAAGATATCCCGCAATGATTTCCATACAAGGACTTAAATCCGCTCGTTCAATTATATATGCTATGGTGGTCCCATATCGGTGGTTCTGAAAAATGATCGGGTTCTTGGGGAGAAAATTATGTGTTTTAAATTTCAGATTGATATCTAAAAACAGAGGGCCTAGTTGCCGTATATATAGACAGATGCACAGAAAGATAGGCATGGCAAAACCGAATCTACTTATCACGTTGATCAGGGTGTAATGACGACTTATACTTGTAAGTTGATTTTTGGCCTCAGTCCTATTGCAGACGCAGAGAAAATATTTCAAAGTGCTCTTTTGGAGATAAGCCATAATAAGGACTATTATGTTATGTTATCAAAATTTTCCATAATTGTTCAACTTTTCAAACAAAATTAAAGGAAAAGGTTATAACTCTAACATCGGTATTAATCACTAATTAAGCAACAACTATTTAAAGCATGAAGTGAAGTATACAAAAACATCACATTGACAACTGCTCCAACTACAAAAAAAGTAGTGAAAAAAAATCGAAAAAACAGGACACAACTCAATTTGGACGGAAGCCGACAGTCAGCAGCTGACGCTGCGCGGCTTTCAATGCTCGCCACCGTCAAACTGAGAGATTGCGGCCGAAAAAAGGAGTTAACAACTTAATTGGATTTGCATGTAATTTTATTGTCGAGATTGAGAAAATCGACAGTTGCTCTTGGTGTTGCTCACAATCAGCGATAAGCAAAATCAACACAAGCGAAAGCAGCGTACGAGGATTCAGAGGATGTCAGTGGGCAGTGGGAACCAAAAAAAAAGAAAACGAGTAAAAATTCCACAGCGAAATAATAAAAATAAACATTTGTAAACCATTTGTTATTGCAATGCTCGGTTGCAGGCGCGGCCAGCGCCCGAGGCCCGCAGTCCGCAGTGGCTTACTTAACAGCAGTTGGTCGGTTCAAAGGGCCATGAAATCGGAAATTAGCGATAAGCGAGCAAGCAAAATCGCCAGCAGAAGCTCAAGGGTACAAAAGGCGTTGTTGTTTGGCTGGCTGCCGGTTGCAGACAGCTTTTGTTGCTCATTTGCTATAAAGCTGCTGAGACTTTTGAGGGAGTTCTGGCCTGATGACAGCTGCTTTGCCATGTACGCCGTTGCAGTCCAAAGGTAAGGCAATTATATGTGCGATTTCATTGTGTTCATGTGATTAAGAAAAGTTAATGAGCAAATTATTTATGGTGTGGGGCAATGGCTGTAATTGCTGGTTGCATTAATGAACATTAATTTGCTGTGAAATTGCTGTGTATAACATTTGTATTATGTCCTGTGAAATTAAAAAGTTAAATGTGTCAATGTGAGTGGACATTTGTTTGAATTAAAGTATATGTACATTAGAGAGAGTCGATTTTTATATAATAATTTTGCAACATGTTGCTACAGCGTATAATAGTTTTGTTCACCTAACGATTGTATTGTGTTATAAATAATCGAGACAGATATAGGGTTATATATATACATATATAGACGTTGAAATCCAAATGATTGTCTGAATTGAGATATTTTGATTAAACTTGGTATGCGTGTTCCTTGGCAAAAACGAAGACGAGTTTGTAACGAAGTGCACCATCGTATTAAAACATCAGCTGTCTCAAAAACTGACAAACAAATTCGTATGATAAAAAACTTCGCCTTAAGTCAGCGATTTGGCTCAGAACCGGTTTTAGACTAATAGTCTTACAGCATATGCGATTTTATAGAAACAAATCGACCCGCTTTAATGCACACACTTATGTACATACATAGCCTTTCAATTATAGAGAAGTGAGAGAAATGTTGGTACACAAAGCACCTCCAAGTGGGGTTTAATTCGTATAAACACAGAAGGCATTGCAATTATCTGATGAATTATTTAATATATAAAATATATAAAAATTGATCAAAATCCTTAACATTTTTTTAATAAGAAATTTTGTATTGTCTTAAAATCTATTTTCCTAATTTTGTTATCCCTATTAGGAATAAGGATCTGACGGATTATGTAGATAATCTGGGAACAAGAAAAGTGATACTTGCACAGGATTGGGCTTGAGGGAGAAAGCGAAGGAAGATAGGATAAAGCTGTATGGGAGATAGTTCTGGATAGGTGAAAATTTACACGAGACTGTTGGAGTCTTTCGATTATAGCTCTTAAAGTTGAGGCTACTTTCGGTAGAAAATTTTAATATGTTCGACTCGTTGTTGGATCGTATAACTTTCCGTGATGAAATGGCAAATCTTACTGAGGAGAAATGTCAAAAGACTGGGAAATATTATGGCGTCGTTTGCTGAGTTTTGGAGCGTCCCTATTAAAAAAACCCGTTATTAGCTAGCGTTATTGCTACTTGGATAGTTGCTATCTTAAGTTTCTTAACCTTTTGCGTAAAAATATTTTAGAAGACAACGGATGGCGTTCTGACACTGATTTTCTTCGCTAGCAAACTCTTATGAGTCATTCGAGGTCTTGCTGATGTTTTCTAGTAGCAGGCGAGATTTCTTTCTAAGTATTCGCTGCCTGCGTTGCACTTTATAGTTCTTAATATTTTGCTTCGGGTGTCAACTCCTGTCAAAGTTGTTATCAATTCGGTAACACCGTATAGTTTAGAGAAGCTCAATTTGAAAATAAAATATAAGAAAATACTAAGTACACAGATATTCGAAATAGCTTTTACTTCTTCGGAAATGTTGTCTTCCAAAATTTTAAAATTTATAATTCAAATAAAAAAATTTGAAAATCGCATGATCTTGGTGGCCAACTTACGGGTTTTTTTAATTTTTTCCCTTGATAGAATTATGTGTGGCATGTAGCGATTTGTTGAAACCTTTTCAGTTCTTCCATTTTTGGCAACAGAAATTTGTTATAAAGTGGTTTCAAAAAGTTGGTAACCCTGAAACAAAGCTACAAAAACCAAACATGATAATTGGCCAGCCATTTTTAACTGCCTTTACATTTTTCAATTAAAGTGAAATAAGCCAAACTCATAAAATAAAATTCTATTAAATGGTTTCAAAAAGTTCGCTTTCCGAATCATTAATCCTTCAACATTTAAATGAAATTATCTTCAAAAAGTAAATGTGAACCAATCTAACGTTTCAAAAATATTTGCATTTATTTTATGCGTTTTTTTTTAAAAAAAAGTTATCAATAACTTACTGTCAAAGTTGTTATCAATTTATAACACCGTATGTCAATTTGAAAATAAAATATAAGAAAATACTAAGTACACAGATATTCGAAATAGCTTTTACTTATCAAAATTTTAAAATTCTATAATTCAAATAAAATTTTGAAAGCTAGGTTTTTTTTAATTTATGCTTTGATACTTATGGTGTCGATTTCCTTTATCTAATAGAAATTTTTATAATAGTGGTTTCAAAAAGTTGGTAACCCTGTTCAACAAAGCTTTCTTAAATTCATGATAATTAGCATTTTTCTGACTTACATTTTTCAATTATGCGGCAATCTCATAAAATAAAATTCTAATAAATGGTTTCAAATTCGCTCATTAATCCTTCATATTAAAATTGTGAACCCAAAAATACTTGTATTTATAGCTTTGGATACAATATCTTACTGATATCTATTTATGTGCTTCGTAATTTGGTAGGCCAATAAATTTTGTGGTCATAATAATAATTGCCGATATTTCTGCGATCGTTCAATAATAGTTTTCAAAAAAAAAATCATAAATGAGAACAAGTAGGGAAGATCTATGTTTGCGTATAACCAAAAATTTAAATTCTTGCAACTTACAAGAATTAAAGCCAGGGAAGTAACTTTAAGTATTTAAAGCTTGTTAGTTATATAGAATCCAGGGCGAGTTTTCATCTGAAAAATAAACTTTTATTAAGCTCTAATATTGGTCGATATAATATACGTGGTGTAAAGTCACTCAGAAATTCGAAAATCTTTATATTAGGTATATGTGGGCTAATTGGGTCAATACTTCTCCAATTCAATACATTTTTAATATACAGACATATTATTTTAATTATATATCTCATACTTGCCCGATATTTTCGGTAAAAAGTCAACTATAAGCACTGGAGCCCTCGTATTCTGTACCTAGAGGTTTGAACAATTTTATTCTTATATATTAATTCATACTTTATTTGTGTGGTGGAAAGTGAAAGTTTCAAATGTAAATTAGAATTGTGTTATGTAAAAAGTAGGCGTGGCTGTAGTCCGATTTTGTCCATTTTTACACTGTAACATAAGAATGTCAGAGGAATGGCACTTATCATTTTTTTTTAACCGTTCTGGTAGATCACGAGATGTGTGATTTCACCGAAAAGTGGGCGGTATTACGCCCATCGTTCAATTTTGACCTCGTCTCTATTACATGCCATCTCTGAGGCAAAATTTAATGTCTGTGGAGAACTTAGTCATTGATTTATTACGCTTTTAGTAGTGGTAGTACCGTTATATGGTGAGTGAGCGGGGTTATCTTCCGATTTCCACACTGTCTTTATACTTTATAGGTTTTCGGTTAATGGCGTTTCGTGGGCGTGCCAATGGTCCGATTATGTCCATCTACGAACTACTACTTTTTTGCTAAGGAACGGGCATACCAAGTTTCATGAAGACATCTCAATTTTTAGTCAAGTTAAAGTTAAAGCTTGCACGGATGGACGAACGGACAGACAGACAGTCAGTCGGATTTGAACTCGTCCCTTCATCCAGATCATTTATATACATATATAACCATATACCTATATCGATTAGTTTTACGTACAACCGTTGGGTGAACAAAACTGTTTTACTCTGTAGCAACGTGTTGTAAGAGTATAAAAAATGTACGACACAAAAATGAAATTTTTTAACGAAATGTGCACTTGGTCGACATTTAATGATAACGTCACGCACGCACAGTTATGCTAGATTCGATTCAAGCTCATATGGTAGATACACAACTAACGTCTATGTACTTATATTGTATATATGCAATATGTTATGTTCGTATGAAATCATATTTAATTCACATCTATATTGCGCTCATGTTAGTTGCGTAAAACATTTTCGATATAAAACCGTTATTTTATTTCCCTGTCGCATTTTATTTGAAAATCCATTTGAAAGCAAGTTTGCTCGAAATTTGAACCCAAAATGCAACATGTCAGCACCTAAGCGATAAGACTTGTGTACATACATTAATTCAAGTCAACATGTTCAACTGTAAACTGTTGTGGCGGCCGCATAACGGTCAACGTAGTGCACAAATCATTGCCTATGCGAGTTTCTTTTCCTCAAAGTTGAATTAGGTGGACGAAAAGCTTCAGTGGACATTTTTGAAAATCTTTTAAATTTTTCAAAAGCATTATGGAAATAATATTTATTAAACAATATGAGACAAAATATTTTTCCTTAAAAATAAGTTACAATTTTGAACCCTTTTTTTAATATACATACAGTCGAACTTCCATAACTCGAATCACTATTATCCCAAAAAAACTTCGACTTAGGGAGACTTCGAGTTATAGAAAAAAATTTTTTTTTAAAAGAAACTCAATTGCTACTTTAGAGTATATTAAATGATGAATATGTATTTGTTGTTTAAAACACACATTACAGAAAACTGTAATAAGTTACAGTGAAGTGAAGTATTCAGAAATTAGTGACTGAAAATTTTCTTTTTTTTTTTTGTATTTTCAGTAAAAAATGACTCTAATTTGTTTAAAGCCGTATAGTGCTCATCAGTTGTAGTGTCATTTGTTTGCAAATATAAACTCAATGTTCGGAAAGCATTTGGAGGCTGGTGAATAGTTTCTTCTACCGATCCCTCGCCGTCACTATCCGTTCCGCTTAATATTGGATCATCTAATTCAGGGCAGTAATTCTCAACAATATCAGCATCTGTAGGAAAGCCAGTTGTGCAAAGGTCATTATCTCCTGCAATATAATCCTGAAGAGTAGCACTGCAAGTTATTTTGTTTGCTTTTAACCATGCTTCGTAATCAGCTTCAATTACATTTCGATATTCATCAGTAGTACTTAAAAACTCAGAGGTATGTCATCTTCCTCTTCCCATTCAGAGTATTGACCAAATCCAGCTTTTTTGAAGCAATTCGCTATGGTTTGATTTTTGACGTCAACATCCCAAGCTTTTGTTACATGATTGATGCAATCCGTAAGTGTAATATCTTGTTTTTCGTTTGCCTCTCTACGCTTTAGTGCTCCTTTTACTATTCTGGTACGATAAAAAACTTTCAAGTTTTGAATTACTCCCTGATCCAGCGGCTGTAATTTAGAGGTCATATTCGGTGGAAAAAATGCCAGTTCAATGGCTTTCAGTTTGCTTTGTACGTCTTTAGAATGTGCTGGGCAATTTTCAATAAACAATAAAATTTTTCGGCCAGTACTTTGAAAGCGCTTATCCAAATTTAGAACCCATTCTTCAAAAATTTGGCCAGTCATCCAGGCCTTGGAGTTATAGGCCAGGATACTGCGAGTTGTAGAATGAGAGAAAAGCACATTACTTCGAGTTATAGAAGTCGTAATTATGTATTTTCGTTCGAGTTATGAAGAACTTCGAGTTATGGAAGTTCGAGTTACGGAAGGAAATTTATATGTTAATTACTCTCTTAATGCTACTGCCAACCCATTTAGTTCGAGTTAGAGAAAATTCGAGTTAAAGAAGTTCGAGTTATGGAAGTTCGACTGTATATTGAAATAAAAGTTATTCTACAAATCATCTTTTTAATCAAACCGTTTTTTTCTGCTCCAGACAGCACTCAAAACGTCTATTTTTCAATCTATTTCCATTGAAAAAATATACATACATATTATGTGTTGCAATACATGCCCGACAAATCTTTTACATTATGACAATCTCACTAACAAAATAACTCGCAGTATAAGGTGTAGTCAGAACACCAGCAGTACCTGTAGTTCGGTGAGAAAGTAAGAGTTCTTCATTCTTCATCCTGGCGGAAATTTTCATTCCGGTCAAATCGGAATATTTCGGAAGTGCTACTACTATCTCAGTTACTAACTTTCGAATGGTAAACCTAAATATGGGCTTGAACAATATAAAGACTTTCTCAGCTAGATGGTACCTCATGACAAAGCTCTTACGCTAAACGCCATCTTTCATTGACCTAAATTGGCCTAATTTAGTCGTCATGCTATTAACCGTTTAAGCTAAATTAATAGGCCACCAATTGATTGAGATTTTTGGTGTTATCACCATTTGTATGTCAAAATCGGCTATAGCTTTTTGAGTATATTTTACCTCAGGCTTATGTAAGATCCTTCCTTAAACCCAGACTAAGTTTCGTCTTGGTACTACGTAGGGCTGACCAGAGGATGGAATTCTATTACCCCCCCTCGTTATGAAGCCTAGTAGCAAATGAGCTCCTTGACTTGCTCACTAACAAAGGGACGCAAAGACTTCTTCCAAGGGACGGCGTTACGAAGAGGGTTAAATTTGCAAAAAAGTTCAGAGTTACTCTCGGCAGTAAGCCGGAGTGAAACAGGGGGATAGCACTATCCGGTGTTACACTGACGGCTAGAAAACAGCATAAAGCATAAGAACAGGCATTGCGCGACCGCACCATATGTGATATAGGGGAGGGCAGAATAGGCCATAGGTCGCAGTGCAAAGTCTCAATTTTCCTATAGATCTATCTATCTATTTAATCCCAGACTACGGCATACTTATTGTAATTTTATTTGTAGCTACTAGTACTAATTATTGAATCTATAGGTAGATCTTGAGCCACCAAAAATTGTATAGATATTAATATTTACGAGCATTTATGGGTCAAAACATTTAAAACTGCCTTCACTCATCTTACTTATAAATGTTCCTTTCAGTTTGAAAGTGCTAACTTTCATAAAGAATTGATTATTTCATATACCTAAGCGGTTGGGCTTCAAACCCACTATCCTTCGACTGATTGCCACGTACTCTAAGCATTCAGTTATGCAACCACATTTGTATTTTTTACATTCATACATTCATATGAATATATATCTGAGATAAATGTTGGTCTTATATTTCTTTTCATTTTCAATTTACTTGCACGAATATTTATTTCGCTTTGTGGTCGAGCAATAAATCGCCGGCAAATTATGCATATATAAACGTGATTACATATCTGACGCATACGCCGATACGCCTATAAACGTATAAGTGGGCACATTTAAAAGCTGCGCGCTTCAAAACAACTGTGCATGTGTGTGGTGTGTGCTTACGGTTGGGCGCATGCGCAGTAAATTTGCAAAGCAAGCAGCCGCAAAGGTCTCGCTCAAATCACTTGAAATGTTTGCGATTGCATTTGAAATGGAAATTGACTGCACATATCTATATGTACATTTGTATATGTGGATGTGGGCATGTGTATACATAAAGGGTGTTAGACATGGGGTATTCAGGAAGTAATGAAATGCATATACATATATTAATAATATGGTTAAAAATTTTGTTTTCTTGTAAATATTACGGATTGCCATTAAGTTTTAAAAAATTTCGGTCAAGTGAGCGCCCGAGAGCCAAAATTTTCGACTACTTTCAGCAGTATTTGGGGTCGCACGAAGCCACGATGCGAGATAATGCGCTCAGCAAAAGTTTCCTTCAGCAAATTGATTGTTTCGTTTGTTGTATAAAGCCAGCCCCTTGGAACCAAAAGTCACATCAATATTTTCCAACTCAGGCGTGAATAACGGGTCGTCATTAATCTTGGGTCTACAGGGTTCCCGATTTGACTGTAACATTATGGTTGGCCATTATGAAGAAATATGAAGCAATGATTCCCTTTGCCCATAGAACACAACAGACTGTGACTTTTTGAGGACGTACCGGTGTCAACAATCGTTGTAGATTATCATCACTTCAAATGCGACAATTTTGTTAATGAACATACCCATTCAACCAAAAACGAGCTCAGTCTTAAAAAAAATTTCTTTTAAATCCGAGGGCAATGATAGATTACGTATTCAGAATTTTCCATACACTTTGTAAACGTCGAATAATATGGACTAAAGTCATGACGATATTTGTATATGTAGCTTCTAAAGCACCCTTGGCCACTGAATATTTGGGTCAGGTGGAAATTCAGGTCATCATGCTATCTCTCTATCTACGAATATATGTCCGGACTCATTTATCACGTATAATACAGAAAGCCTATGCAATGCGTTAATTGGCCTAGAATACAATTTTATATCTAGCGCCTGTATCCATATTGGAGCCGCATAACTGAACTCTTTTTCTTAACTATTAAAAATCGTCGGCTGGAACGCACACAGCCTTTACATGTCGTATTTTCGAAGTGCTCCTAGAACTTGAGACTTGAGTCCACTAATACACTAGCTACTTCAACTGTGGCTGTGAAGTAATCTCAAATTCTCCTTTGATTGCTCATATATTTCCTTAAATTTTCCTTGAGCTAATTAGTAAGATTTCTGTTTTCTGCACAGCCAGCCCTAGACTAATGGTAGCAGTATGGTGTCTTTGAGGCGGCGCTTTGTCCACTGGAGTAAACGTGGTGCGCAACCGATCCGTGGTTGTTGGAATTACCAACTCAGGTGGGCGATGTGCTGCGCAAACTGAGCCATTCTTTTGATAACCAAACTAAATGTATATAAATCAAGTAACAGCTTCTAACCATCCTTGTAAAAGATATTGCCTCATTGAAAATCACACGTCTAAAAAACCACCCGTTACATATTTGTGGGTATGCAAGACTCTGTTGCAGTCGTAGAACTTCGCTTTTAATTGACTGTGCGGTGCTATAGTGTGCTATGTGTTGTCCGCTACTTGCTTTCATTGCGTTTTTGTTGTGCATTTTGGTAGTGGCATATTAAGTCCATTAGCCACCAAATTGACTGCCCAACTTCTCACATTCATTCACATACACATAAACATTTGTATATTTATACATATATACAGAATAGACTGACTTCCGCGCATACGCCTAATACATTGTTGTTCTTGTTTTAACCAGTCACTATTTACCCAATCCAATCCTTGAAGCCTCTCCTTCGTCCTCCCCCTTCTAATTCACTACCCGGCGCTGCATTGTGTCAATTTGATTGAATTCAAATCAAACATTGTTCAATGCTCAATGCTTGTCAACAAAACAGAATTAACAATGCACATAAACAAAGAAAAATCGAAAAAAATTAAAAAACAAAACACTCACCTGTGGCTACAACAACGCGCTGCTAACTCAATAGCTCTTCCATTTGTTGCTGTCACAGCGGTTGCACGCTTTGGTCCCCTGTTCGCTGCATTGTTATGTAGTAACGAAATTGCCCGAGAATGTCAAAGTCATTTGAACAGGTTTTTCGTCGTCCTCTATTTCCCCTTTTGCGTTTTTCTGTGCTTTCGTAGCGCTTAAATGCCACCTAACTAACTACCATCATCAACTTAAGCGGAATTGCCAATGTCAACAACCAAGATGGGAAGATGCGCTGGAGCATTGCGCTGCCGAGTGCCGCGTCTTGGGAGTTTGGTGCGGGACAAAGTGCACCCCTTGCAATGAATTTGCTGCCTGCAAAGTTGGTGGCACAGCTGTGATAAAAAGTAATTATATAGTACACACACACGCTTATATGTACGATGCATTGTCAAATATTTACATATATATGTATGTATGTATTAGATATACAGTATTGGTGCATATATCTACATATATAATATTTCAGATCATTATTATGTAAAATGGAATATCTTCCGTCATTAAATATTATGGTTATAAGAGCTTAGTGACAGTACGAATAAAAATGAGCTTTCATTTTACGAGCTTTAGAAGCTTTCACTATCCGGAAGCCAAAATTCCTGTAATCGTCTTTTCTCTATTCGTAAAATTAAATGAAAGAAGAAACTATGTATCCAGTTTGTATAGAAGCTATATGCTATACTTATCCAAATGCGAAAGTTTTCCTTACAAGCCCTTCAATCGACTCAGCTCAACATACTGATCATTTATACATATATACATATACTTTATAGGGTCTCCGACGCTTCCTTCTGGGTGTTACAAATTTCGTGACAAACTTAGTATACCCTGTTCAGGGTATAAATATTTGGAGAGAAATCGAGATAGAATATGTAGCTTTAAGAACTTGTGCGCTCGAGGTTAGCTAAGCTAAGCTGTGTTTTTGAAGACGGTTCGCAAGATTTCTCGAGAACTACTTAACTTGTCTTCATGAAATTTACACAGGTTTTGAGATGCAATTCTTAAAAACTTGGACGAAGGATTTTTTTTCGTTTTTTTCAAAAATTACAGAATCTCTTTGTTAATAGTGTAAGTTTGTAACAACAAAAAATTCCAATGAAATATTTCATTTTTTATATGTGAAAAAAATTGTTGAAAAAAGGCTGCTTTTACCTGAGGAAACCCATGTAATCTCTTAAAAATAGTTTGCTTGAATTTTTATATATAGTATATTGTAAAAATATAATTAAATTGTTCCGAGTAGAACTTAAATAATGCAAGGAAGTTTTCAAACATTGCATATATCTAAATTCTATCCATCCATATACCTATTTCTTCAACTAACGTTGATAACACATCAGACAGCCTTAACTTTTGTGGTAGTAAACATTTGAGTTAGATTGAAAATATGCAGAGGATTTAATGAAAGTAGAATGAATAAATTCGAATATGTTACAAAGAATTAGATTGATAAATACTTAAACATGTTTTAGCAATAGCATCGTAGGTAGATTATGAGGGTTCTCCTAACGAGAGAGGTAACGAGAGGTGCCAAGGCATATATAGTATTGCTTCATCTTGCATAATTGATCTAGGTGTCAGACCAAGGAAAACTGCAGAACAGTAGATATTTACAATTTTCCATGGCATCAGTCATAAAGTATTCTCAACTCTCTGGTATTACTCAATAGTCCCATGAAACTTTCTGAAGCCAAATTGTGTTCACGGATTAGTTGTTTTTCTTCCAGCAGAAACGAAAGTCTGCGTAAAAATATTCTTTCAACTGTTTCGAATTAATTACCAATATGTCAGGTTTACCAAGCTTCGGAATCAGAACTATCTCAAAACACCAAAAAAACTTCGATTAATTATCTATTTTATTTTGTCTTTTATCCTTGCATTTTCTTTGTTCATGACTTGTCTTGAAATTTCACATAAGATCCATCAGAGAATAAAACAAATTCAAATATATAAAGGGTTTGTCCGGAAAGTAATAGGACTAGTCGATTTAAAAAAAGTTATTGAACCAATCGTTACAATTCGTTAAAAACTTTCAAAATAGGCTCTCTCTGCGTCGATGCAGCGCTGTCGGCCCGATTTCCAAACATTGAAGGCGTCACGGAAGACATTCTCTGGAATAGCCTTGCGAGCCAAAGTGCATGCTGGGATCCCCTTTCATCCGCCTTTTCAGGTAAGAAAACAAAACAAAGTCCGGTGGGGGCACATCAGAGCTGTAGCGCAGCTGCGGAAACGTTGGGATGCCGGCCTTGGTTAGGTAACTGTTCACAAGAAAGGCGGTGTGAGCCGGGGCGCTGTCGTGGTGTAACTTCGATCGGCTGCGATGTCTTGTCGGACCCGATTGACCCTTCGTTTGAGTTTTTTGTGGACTTCCACGTAAAACTTGGCGTTGACGGATTGTACAGGAGGAACAAATTCATGGTGGACGATGCCAAATACAATGAGCAACGTTTTCACTTTGGATTTGCTCATTCTTCATGCCTTCATCAGCACCGAAACACACCACTTCTTGCTAAAGCAACATCTGAGTAAGCTTTCATGATCATATCAAACGTCTCTGTTGTTGATTTACCGAGTTTCGCACAGAATTTAATTGCGTACTTCTGCTCTAACGAACGCTGCAATTTCGGCTTGCACCACTCACTGAATAACGTCGCGCGAAAATGTTTGTCCTGACTCTCCAAGTACTCGGAGACAACTGACCAGCAAATCGTTCATTAACTAGGAACGCCCTCTGCCGAATCCAGTCGGTGCTCGCACGATCCGAAGTACAGTCGCGGCGGAAGAAAATCAGTCCTATTACTTTGCGGACAAACCCTGTATATATACTTACACATGATTCGAAGACAGGTTTACGAAGAAGTAGAACAAGAAAGAAAGCAAACACATTTCGCACTAGTAAAAACACTGTTTTATTTCAACTAAAAAACCTCCTTTTAAAACGATATAACTTTATTATAGAAATATAATTTTTAACAGATAATTTTTACACATACATACAAATATGTTTTTTTTTTCTGAAATCAACCTACATTTTTGGCTTGCTGTTTCATTGTACTACGCTTTGCTACACACTCAATTTTATCGGGTTCAAAGAAAGCATAAGCTATGCGCATATTATTTGTGAAGCCGGTAGCCTCCTTCCACGGGGAAACTATTACCACCGTATCACCTTTGTCGACGAGTTTCAGCTTCCTTGCGGCAACCAAGGCGTACTGAACTCGTAACTCGACGTCTTTCTGATAGTCGGACTCGGGTTTTTCTGAAAGAGAAAAAAATAAATGAAACGATTTTTAATAACGTGTAAAGGGTTTTGCCAAATATTTAATAGTTTCTTAAGGATCACATTATTGTAAGAAGACAATTGCGGCTATCTTTAGAGGGTAAGAACGGTCGCAAGACTTTAGTCTTCCCTTAGTGCTTCAACATATTTATATATAGTTATAACTAACATTTTTAAGCCTGCTCTAGAAAGTCGTTCCAGCTGAGTATTACTTCATTATCACACGCGTTTGTATGTTTGGTGATAATGGAATACGTAGAAACTGCATAAACGATCAGCATATTAGAGGGGTATTCTTTCCTTGCTCATATCAAATTAGGAACGAATTGGAACCCAGTTTTCATCTTAAGTTCTAGTACTAGACCTGAAGGACAAACTTCTACATGACTGCGAGATTCTTCTGGACTAGGATAGAACGTAGGAGATCTTCTGAACTACTTGCCTTATCAAAGTTAAACTCGCCGTGAACCTACTATATGTTCATCAATAGGCTTTCATGTTATGAGACTTAAAATCCAGTTGGACGCAACATTTTAAATTTGTATGGAATAAGGTGTCCAGCCCTTGCAAGACTGAGTCATACCTTCGGCGAAGAAGGACACATAACCAACTGACGTTAGGCGTTTCAACAAATTTATGGTCGGTTCAAAGCACTTCGTCGATTTATGAGGGACTGTATGACAACAACTGACCAACTATAGGTTGTCCAAGTGCGATCCCTGTTAAGATCGACCTTTTGCCCTAATATAATCCCAAAAAACTTCGATGAAAAAACATATTATATTCTCCTACCTAGAAACAAAACCGGGTAGACGGCGCGTCTCAAATTGCACTGCCTTGCTGTCCTACTGCAACGCGTCAGCGCAACGATGGGGCAATGTGGTCGATACATGCTAATCAAATATGCCGATTTGCCAGATGTCGTGAGCGTTACAATTAATGCAGCCATAGATTTATGCGCCGAGTCCACCGCTGCCAATGCCACGGCATGCACCGCATCGATCGCTGCCGGATTGTTAAGCATAAGTTCTTTGTGCAATTGGCGATGCCAAATGACAGCCTCGGCCTCTGCACAGATATTAGCCATGCAGGTGACCGTCTCCAGCGGATACTTGCCAATCGCACTCTCACTCGCTATCATTACACCATCAACACCATCGATTACTGTGTTGCCCAAGTCGGCTACTTCGGAGCGTGTTGGACGCGATTCGAAATTCATCGATGCGAGCAGCTGGGTGCCAACTATCACTGGCTTACCGACACGATTGCAGCGCGCTATAATTGCCTTCTGCAGCAGAAAGAGCTTCTCAGCTGGCACATCTATGCCCAAACTGCTGCGATCGATTAGTATGCCGTCGGAAGCATTGATCACTTCATCGAGATAATTTAAGATTTGTGTACAATCGATTTTGCACACAACTTGTATATCCTTGCCACGTTCACCCATAACGGCGCGTATCTCACGTATGGCAGAAGGATTGCGTATCTTCGACGCAAATATGAAGTCGACATTATTTTCTACAGCGAAGCGCAGATCGTAGCGATCCTTCTCGGATACAGGTGGTAAATCAAGATTGACACTGCCCAACCAAACGCCCTTTGCCGCACCCAATATACCGCCAACTTCCACCTGACAGATTACACAATCCACTGCTACCTCTTTGACTAGCAGCGTTATGGTGCCATCGCATAGATAAATAATATTACCCGGCTGCATGACATTAATAATATTGGGATAGTCAACGTAGACAGTCTCTTTGCTGCCCTTATCCATAAGATCCTTATTAATGGAGAGTCGTATGTTGTCGTTCTTTTTCAGTTCCACTTCATTGACACCCTCAAAGGAACCGGTGCGTATTTCGGGACCTTTCGTGTCCACAGCGATGGCAATGTGCTTGCGGTAACCGCCCTCTTCGGCAAGCTCATCGCATGCTTCGTGTATCATATCGATGGTGGCTTTATGGTGTTCATGTGATTCGTGCGAGAAATTCAGTCGTACTATATTCATGCCGGCCTTAACCAGGTTCTTGAGCATCGTTTTGTTTCGCGACACCACACCAACGGTGCAAATAATATTTGTACGGCGTCTTGTTATAGGCTGTCCGTCGAATTGCAAGCGACACATATGCTCCAGCTGTGTTTCAGAATCGCTAAAGAGACTCATTTTCAATATTTTTTGATTTTGTATATTTTTTGAATTTAAGGAAAACTGTAAATTTTAGTGAAATTAATAAAAATTGTGAATCAGATTTTTTTCTTTTTCGATAGAAAATATTTTTACATTTCCTTTTTCATTTGTCATAGCTGAAAAATGCCACAATTAATTGTCACCATATTTTATCGATATATTTAGAACTGATTTATCGATACATTACTATTTATAAAAGAATCAGATGTATTTATGGTCCCGGCGCGAACTTATTGCCTCTAAATACCATGATTAGTTGCCCGGTATTTGAACTTATGTATGGTGTACTAACCGAGATAGACATCGGCTTATAAAGCGGATTGATTACATGGGGTCAAAAAAATGCTAGGTCTCAGAGGAGTAGTCATCCTTTAGACTGCCTGCTCTTTACACGAATTTTAACACAATCTACGCCCTCACTATCGATACCTCCTCCAGTGTAACATTGTATTCCGGTGCTTACAGCGTAGTCTTGCCAATGCGGGACAAGTGCAGAAGAGATGCTCCATTGTTTCTCTGGTGCCCTGCTCTAGACATTTCCTGCAGTCTTCTCGATTTGTCAGCTCCATCCCGCGAGCATGTGTCGTCATCAGGCAGTGATCCCATCATGTTCGTACAGTATTTTCTATCGAGTGCCAATATAAATTTTGTGTACTACCGATATACCGTTTTGCACATGATAGAGTGCCGACGAGTTAAAGTCCCGGTGACTGTCTGTCCGTCCGCCTGTAAGTGCATACAACAACTGAAGTAAAAATTTACATAACTTGATTAAACATGGTAAACATGATCCTTTTGATCCAAGGAAGATTGGTATTACATCTAGACAAAGGGCGTGGCACATTTATCAAACATCAATGAAGTTAACAGAACAACCCTTTACCCAAATAGTGCCCTGAAGATATTTCATCTTCCTCCCGAAAATTGTCGAAATCGGGCAATAACTTTTCAAGAACGAATATACCAAGGAAGATGTAATGCATATGGCTATTTGTTTTTACCAAACATATAGGTTAATCTCCAAAGTCTAGTATTGAAATTCGGGGAAAGTATTTTTGTGATTACAGCATGATCCTGTACTAAAACTGAGAAAAATCGGGTCACTACTTCCCTACTCATTAGAAATATTTTCGAATTTGCCGTTGACTATATACCTTAAAAGTTTATTGTTTAATATCTGATTCAGAAATCACATATTTCTGGTAATGAATGCCAAAAACGGATAAAATCTTGTCAAAATATTCACTAGCCCCCACATACCTTATATAACGAAATTTATAAGAATCTCACACTTCCGGTTCGCTTTCGGTCAATATGTAAAATATTGGGCAAAATAAAGTGTAAGTATGGTGTATGAGTGTTTGAATCATGAGGATTTTTCGAGATATCCACTGTTTCAGTTATTCGCACACTTTCATTGACGGTCTGCACATACGGGATCGTGAACTTTTCTCATGTTATTTAGAGCACCACGTGTGACTTAGATACGGTTGAAACATGTTAAATCAATTATTGGCAGTCGCCAAAGAAGGATAAGAATCGCCGTATACAGCACACAAGATCCCATATCAGATCACTATAGCATATTGCCATACAAACCGACCGCTTAAAAACTTTTATACGGAAAACTTTTGTATTTTATCCTCACGAAATTTACCATGGATCATTTTCCAAGGCAGCACTAGAATCTCGGAGCAATTAGCTGCCATTAAAACTGACCGATCAAAATCAACATTCTTAAAAGAGGAGCTTCTTGCTGTTAAGGAACCTTATGGTCCTTTGCGCATTGCCAACGGCAAATACCGCAGTCGATAGAAAGATGAGCTGTACCAGATATACGACGCCAATGACATAGCTCAGCGAATTAAGAGACAGCGGCTGCGCTGGCTAGGTCATGTCCTCCGGATGTATGAAAACACTCCAGCTCTGAGGGTACTTGGCGCAGTACCCGCGGGGGAAGCAACTGAAGAGGAAGACCTCCAACACTTGAAATTTTCAACTGGTGCCCAGCAGCGAAATGTAAGAAAGACTGGCGCTCAGTTGTAAACCGCGTAAATGGTGCCTACATTAGAAAAGGAAGGAAATACGTGAAAGCTGTTTGTATCAAACAAGTACTAGCAAAACCTTTTCCATTGGATGAAAGCCTTTTACGTTTTCAGATTTTGTTATACTATACATATAGTTGTCTATGAAGAGCAGGTGTAGCCTCAAAACTTTAAGAGAGAGCATAGTATATTGTGAAAGTAGGTAGGGAGGTAGGTATGGATCGATGCCTTACGCTGCACCTAGGACTTTAGGAGGTCTATTGCGAAGCCAGCAGGACTAAAATCCTTAACCTCTATTATGTCCTCTCTGAATAGTTGCTCTATAGTCTCCTATTCTTCTACCTTTTGATAGCTTCTACAATAGTAATTGTATTTTGTTCCCATTCCGTCATGTCTGACAATTAGACAGTGGCCATTTATGCCAAGTTCGTCCGCTTGTCGAGCAAGTTATGGATTAACTCCATCGAGACTCAGCAATATTTATAACATGTTTGTCGCATAAATATCAGATGTAGCTAGACGCATTTAAATTCTCTCTTTTTCAAAGTCTAATTGTGGGGTGGAGTCACTTCTAGCTAGTTCGTCTTCTTCGCAATTAACACGGATATCACTGTTTCTTGGGACCCATTGCAAGTTTATCTTGAAATAAGTTGTTAGAACCACTAAGAGTTGAAAGCATTCTTTCAATATCTTCGTTGAAACCCTAAGAAATTTTAAAACGGAAGCCAAGCTGTCAATTTTGGTATCTAATTTTGCTACAAGATATTATCCCCATCCGTATTGATTGTACCTTAATACTAGATATAGGAATATTTTGCATCGGCACGGTCCGAAAAAGTCGAATGGGAAAGTATTAACTGTGAACTAAAGTCTGAGTCAGATTTGAAAAAGCTTGGTGATGAATCATATGAAATGAAATGCGAAACTAATCTTGGCTTTGCGGCAGTGCGTTGGCTCGATAATAAGCCAGTTCAGTTGACCGCCTATTTCCGAGACCGCCTAACCACATGGGAGGAGTTGATCTCGCCGACATGCTTATGGAGTTGTATAAAGTGGAACATTGCTCCAATAAGTGGTATGAATATGAAAATATTTCACTGGAGCCTAAGCATTCCTGGCTCCTGTATCGCAGACATCTCAAAATCTTTAATCCAAACGCCAAGCATGTATCACTTATAAAATTCCAGATCTACTAGTATATCACAACTGAGCTATTAAGAAATCCTTTTTCTCAGAATGGTGTTTTTCAAAGCAAAAGTTTTGAGGATATCTACAAGTAGTTTAAATTTGGATAAAACATTTTAACCGTCATTCTCTATCGCGCTATGCAAGCTTTTTTTTTGAAATCTTCTTATTTTTTTCTATAATAAATAATTTTCTAAATAGATATAAAAAAATCATTTCGTATAAGTCTAGTATAAGTCTATAAGTATAGTTAATTTCAACATTAACAAAAATCGCGAAAACCAGTGAATTTTTGGAGGGGTGATCCCTTAAGCGTTATGCCGAGTGCTATGCAAAATGTAGAAATCGACTAAACTCGCGCTTCACCTTCTTCCTCAGAGGCTTTTAGTTTGAAGCGCCGTCATGTTGTTGAAGAACCCCCCAACTCGAAGCGATATAATGAAAATGGTCATTAGATAGTTTTGGGAGATAAAGGACGATGTCGTCTTTGTAAAACCTATACACCTCTCTCAAAATGCGTAAAGAGTGGTGTTCATCTATGCTGCAATACGCCCAAGAACTGTTTTTTATCTTACCACACTCATGTACATATGTATATGATAAATATATATTATAATATATATACATATATTTTCTTTGCATGTAATTATATCTCTCAAATATTGCCCTAAACGCTTATAAGCAACTTTCAATATCTTTTGACCGGATCAAGCTAGAGAGCTTTTTTGTCAGCTAATTGAGGCATTTTAAGTGAGAAAATCAAGAAAAAAAATTTCCTGATAGTTGGATTAAATGTGGTTCAGAAAGGGTTAAAATATGGGAGGTTTGAAAATAATACTTACTTTAAAAAGAAAAGTGATTACTGCGGTCTTTATTTCTTAGGACAATATTTTTTCTTAGGGCCTTGGAAATTAATTTTTGTCTTATTATCAGTTTTTAACAATTTACTTTTTTTAATGCATTTTGAAATTTTTTTGCATACATTTAAACAGTATACTATGTGTATGTGCTCATTTATGTCTCGAGTACTCGCATGTATCACTTATTTTCGCCTGTGGCTACCGACAACCCAAAATGCCTATTACACCGATATCAACACAGATATACACACACACACTAAAGCTTAGAGAGCCGCATATAAATGAGGAAAGACAACTACATCCCATACAACCTTCATAATTTTTGTCCAACATAAATCCAGTTGTTGCTTTGTGGCACATCGCATTGTGCCAGCTCGTGGGGAATGGAAGCAAAAGGATTAAACTTTCCCAACAATGCTGTTAAAAACAATAAACAAAAGTTGTTATTATGAAAATTGCTCCGAAACAAAAAGCGTTAGCGCCAACGTCATTATCAAAATTGTTGGCAGCTGCTTAGTTGGCCGGGAGCCGCTGCAGGGAACAGTGGCAACAGTGGTAGCAGGCAGCAGCAGCCTTTTTGGTAAGCCACAAAATCATTGTACAGGAAGCACTTGAAGTTGCTCGTAATCGGTCGGGAGCAACAGCAATAAGGCTCATAATGTGTATGTGGGCAACATAAAGCTTTCAGAAGTTCACAACAACAAAAGCAGTTGGCAACAATTGGCTTTGCTGGCCGCTTTCAGTATTGCTTGTTTTCATTGTTTTTGTTGTTTGTACTTTGCTTTTTTGTGGTAAGTGATATTATTTGGATTGCATTTGAAGGATTTATGTGGCAAATTAATTGTTGGCTTTGTTGTAACTTCAACAGGGTTTGAGTGTTTGCTCCCCGCGCTTCACCTTGGATCAACTTTCAAGGCACTAAGTTGTTTTTGTCGGCTTTGAGCAGAAGTTTTAAGAGTATTATTTACTACATGAGCTTATGTTGAGGATTATGTGGTGTAAAGGAAGTGCAGCCAATCCGTAAATATGGTCTGCGAGTGCCATATGTTGCACATACAATAATGTTGCAACAAAATTTAGAAACATATTTAAAACTGTCTTAAATTAATGAATTTAATTATACGATTTTTTTATTGAAGTCACAGATGGAAGACTATTTTATGATGCAATTTCTGAGAAATTAAACCATGCAAATCTGTAAATATTTAATTTTTTGTTTGATATTTGTTTTAAATTTTCCGAATCCGACCGTTCAAGCCGGTACTTAGAATATGTGGACCCCACTCTCTATAGTTGAATTTTGACCGAAAATATCGGTCAATGTTTGAGATATACAATTCAATATCAGAGAAAATCTTCTCCTGATAGCAGTATGCTTGTGTGCTACCTACAAATGGGTTGTATCAGGTCAATACTTCCTTGAGCCCTTATATACTTAATATAAAGATTTTCGAACTTCCGGGTGACTTTATACTGGATATATCGGCGAACAGGTAAGTTGTCTCAGTGACTTTGTGCCTAAAGTAGATGAAATTGGGCGAAAACTTGATCTAGCCTCTATATAACTAATATCAGATTTTTCTAACATCTAGCTGGCTTTACACCATTTAACTGGTGATTGTATACGTATGTGAGGTACCTTAATGCAAATGGGGTGAATACTACCCCAACTACCATTTTTTCTATTTTTCAAGAGTATAAAATGTTCGGTTACACCTGAACTTAGCCCTTCCTTATTTGTTTTTCTTTCTATTCGTTTTTTTTTTTGCTTACAATTTCAATAATTTTTGAAAAGCAAGTGCCAGTGTTATTCACAATAGAATACGGTTGTCAGTTTTTAACAATGTTGCCAACAGAATTTAGTGTTCTGAGTTGTTCCAGAGGTATGGTTGCGACATATCTAGTTTTTCCAAAAAAACACGCAACCACTTGCTTGCTCATCTTGAAACACTTATACAGTCAACTGCTGTTCACTTTTGGGCTCATACGCGTAAATCCAACTGCTGGATTAATCCCGCTTAATGAAGTTAATCGAGTTTAACGCTATTTTTTCTAATTGCAGTTTTCTAACACCGATTTCCGTGATGCGAAGGTACCCTTTACTACCTACGATAGTGATGTTGTACATAAAAATTGATTTAATTTTTATAGGTCCACAAGCCTAACTCGTCGACATCGCAAATACTATATTGATTTGACCTGGAAGGTAATCAAAGTCGTTAAAACCATGTCTGACTAACGGGGTTTCTCTTCGTGTTAAAATTAGTTCCTCCTTCAGACAATCTGGGTTCTTAAAAGAACTTCATACCGGATCAATTGGATCATGGAGTCGCCAAATCAAATTTTCTTTGTTCATATACCGACGAGGGAGTTGTGGAAGGGAGGAAGCCGTTAGAGAAGAGGGGCAGTGAGCTTCTTTACGGATGGGTCAAAGCTCCAGCTTCAGACTTCCTGACTACTGCAGTGTCCTCCAAGTCGAGGTTGCCGCCATTAAGGTAGCAGTAGATTTACTGCTCCGGAGTGCAGAATTCATCAGAGAAGTGACCATTCACTCAGATAGCAGAGCGGCGATACCAGCCTTGAATTCATTAACAGTACGTTTAGGTTTGGTCGAGGAGTGTCTAACCTCACTATCAATAGCATCAAGGATCTTTGTTATAAGACTCGTGGGAAATTGTAAAGCTGATGTGCTGGCAAGGAAAGGCTCCATAGAATCGCTATCAGTAGAACGGGAGCGGGTCGGTGCACTCGTATCCTCTTGTGTTCTACTACTAGATAGCTGGGCTTTGCGGAAGTTTGACCAGCGCTGGGCCACCAGCGGTTCATGCGCTGTCGCAAAAGTCTTTTGGCCCAAGATCGATTGTAAGAGACCTAGTGGTCTCTTTGCCCTCAGTAAGATTAGCCTCTCTCTAGTTGTGAGGGTTTTAACAGGCCATTTCCCTTTTGAGGTCCATGCTGTAAGGTTGGGAATCTTACCAGATGCCGTCTGCAGAAGCTGTTTGGAAGAAGATGGGGTGGAAACAACTCAACACCTTCTTCTTGACTGTCACGCCTTTGGGAGAACAAGACTTAAATACTTGAGCGAACTGGCGGGAGTGGAAATTAAACAAATTTGTATTGGCTACTCAGCGTTTTGCTAATCTATAAGATCGAACTCAGGAGTTCGCCTTTTCAAAGGACAAAGGACTACATAAGTGTAGCAGCCCACATGTGATCTTTGATCAGCCATCTAACCTAAGCTAACCCAGTTTCTGCTTATATGGTCAGGGTGGATGGTGGATTTTTCCGTTGGGATTTTCCCGAACTATTTCGCCTATAAGATGAAATGCTGAAATTGTAAAAAAACTTTATTTCAGCTAAGAAGTTATTGCGCCAATCAAGAAGAAGATTTATGGTATTCCTTCAATTTAATTTTATAATTTTTATTGGTAATTTAAGTGTTATCCTCATATGTGACATCCGGCACATGAGCTTATGGATCGCCAGAAATATATATTTGGCCACACTCACACATATGTACATATATCTTCTTAATAATTAATTTGACCATTTGTTGTTGTTGTAAGCTGGTGATTTTGCCTCAATTTCCTGCGTTGTAAAGTCATAGTTTTATGTCTCGAAGGATTTGTGTCCAATTTAAAATTTTATAGCCATCAAACGGCGGTAAGTTGGTAATTCACAAACACTGATTGCCAAACTCTCGTAGAAGCAATAAATATTTTTGTCGGTGGCTTTAGTTGCGTCCGAAATGTGGTTTATGATGCAGAGCATGCTGAGTTGTGAACAACTTCATTGTGTAGTCATAAATTTTCAGCAACTTCACACACATGAAGTGAGGCACATAAACTTTAGCTACAATACACATGCATACTTACAAATCGTTATTTTGCAGCAACAAGTTGCATGAGCACGCAATAGATACGTGTTTTTCTTGTTGCTGGTCTCTTATGTGGTGGAGCCATTAAATATGTGGCCACACCTGCGTGGCGGGCGTGTAAAAATGCGCGAAAACAATGAAGATTTGCCAGCCGCAGCGCAAATGATAATTTTTTATGCCCTAAAACTCGCAGCACTCGAAAGGCACAGCCCACGTAATTTTTAATTAAAACCTGGCGATATGGCCACTTGGCTTTCACAAAGTAGCCCAGCTGCGCCGCCAAGTGGTTGCATGAAACACAATTAACTGCACTTCATTTAAGCCAACTGCTAATCAAATTGCGAATCTCAAGTGATTTTCAATAATTCATAGTGCTTCTGCTCGGCTTCGGCGCATCCTTACATGAGCTTCTCCACTTACTCGCAGTCGTGTTCTCATGCCTAGTCATGTTATTGCAACCGCTCGAGCTTATAAACTGATGATCAGCAGGCAAGCACTGATCGTTATGTGCAATGTTGCATGCTGTATGTTGCATACTCATGAAATTACGGCAACTATCAAAACTAACAGCGCTACACTCGTGGAGTTAAAGTATTTCCATTTTTTGTACCTGAGCGACATGCGAGTCACAATGGGAATTACAGTCTTGTTTATCTTCTGCGAGACTTGTTAACAATCGTCGACTATATTGATAGCATACGAATATCTCATATCACATATGTCAACTTTCTGGGATTTAAGCAAAAGTTTCCTTTCATATGAAGTATGCGCCATGATTTTTCCCATCTTGGTGGGATCCACAAGTTACAAGCTGAATCTAAATAGTTTAAGAAGCTTTTACTTGGTGGAAACACCTTTGGAAATTTACCATTGCTTGCAGAAGAGCAACTGGCCGTGTACAAATCCGTGGGTGTTAGTACAAATTTGGATTATATTTTCAGTACCGGTTCTCACAATAAGATTACTTTCAAACACAACGGCATACAAAGTAAAACATACTATATAAGAAAAAAGCTCTCTTTACAATTTTGATTTGATTTGAATCAATACTTGTAGATTCATCTGATGTTGACCGTGTAGTTGGCTTTCGCGAAGATTCCATTTTTGTTCTCGGAACAGGATATATTAAGCTTTTCACGAAGTTGATTACATCCAATAGGAAACGACGGAGACCCTGTAAAGAACATATAAAATACATATGTATCTACAAATGATAAGAGTGATGAGCTGAGTCGATTTAATCATGTCCGTCTATCCGTCTGTATTATCTACACTTGGCGAATGTGAAGAAGCGACTGCAGGCAACCGCAAGCAAAATACGACGCATTTTGAGGAGTGATTGGGGCCTCGGACGTCATGCTGTTCGTGTTGCTGTGTATTTCGGGAAGCAGTCACAATAGTCTTTGGGTCCTAAAAACTCCTCTCAATTCAGCGTTTTATGATGCTTGCCTGTTTGCCTGTATGTCGCATCGATGCTATACAGGTTCTGTTTGGTGCACGCCCTCATGACCTGAATGTCATACAGTGTGCTGTTGCATTCAGTTTACGAAAAGGCTTGAGTGAGTACATTCGGGACGTTGGGTTTGTTGGGTTGGGCCGGGTTGTTTTTGTAGGAGGGGGGTAGTGGACTGGGTACATATTAATGCAGAATGCCCGATGTACTTGAACATTAGGGATCTGGGGGTATTGGTATGGGGATTAGCTGGACTGAAGGATGTTTATATGTTAGCGGTGTGAACTCCACCAGTCGAAATGCCGAACAATTAGAGTCTTTTACGCGTGAGTAGTTTAAGCGGCGAAGGCGTTAGCAGGGAATTAGGGTTAACTTTTGTATGAGTGGTATGCATATGTGCCGTGTGTATGGGGACCAACCCCTGGTCACCAGTCCAGAGTTGTATGGGAGCTCAACTGGTAGTACCGGAGACTTAATTCTGGCACCACGGGGAACAGGAGCCCTTGGAGTTTGCTCCAACCTGCTTATGCGGGCTGGCCCCTCGAGGAGTGTCGCGGTGGTTGCGGTTAGAACCCAAAAGCGGAAAGAACTCTGTCAATTGAATGCGTAGTGTCATTGCAACCGGGTGCCAGAGCCAAAGTACAGTAGAGGTTTTTGGTTAGTATGTCCATTTCACACGGCCAATTCGTACTGAAAATACCTGACATTTTGCGCTGATCAACGCTTTGATATGATCCGCTCTGCTTATGAGCGGTACTACATGAATCCCAGTTGGATAGAGTTGAGTTAGAACTTCTGCAAACTTTGATAGATGGACCTTGCTAAGTACGAAGAGTTCCTTAGACATCTCACGCTTTACCCTGTGTCAGAAGAACTTTACGACTGCACAGCTGCAAGTAGTTGACCAACATGTTTTGAATTAGTTTGAAGACCAGAAGTCTCATAGTGAACCAGAAGAAGCCAATGAAGCTCCTACTCATTCCCATTCCGCCGTTATTGAGACTGAATTACCTATCTAAGCAATACGGCTAATGCCAGGCACTCCAACCCATCAAATCATACAATAACTCGATACTAGAAATAAAGAGTTTAGACAACCTTTCAACAGTCTTGAGCGCACAGTCAGCGAACTCAAGGCCAATATCGCTGCCCTACTATTGGATTACATAGATCGCTTGGAAGTCACTGCAGTTGTCAGGGAGCCTAAAACTGCGCTGATGGAAAGCTCCCGGCAATGTAATCCTCCACCAACACTCCTCAAAAACTTTGATCTTTTCGCTCCTCTCCTCCAGTGAGTCCTTCCTTCCCATACCTCCGGAGCAGGTATGTGTGCAGAGAAACGCATCCATAGTGTTCAGACTCGCAGTAAGCATATACCTGCCATATAAACTGACCAATAAAATTGTATTGAAACTTTTTGTGAAGGGTATTGTAGCTTCGATGCAATTGAAGTTAAAGTTTTTGGTTTTGTTTTTCAGAATACTTTGTAAGGCGTTAAAAACAAAACAACGCTTTGCCCTTTCAATTGGAAACATGAACAAGAGAGCCATTTAATGCATTTTAAATTATACTTATTATGTTAAAAACCGTTCAGCTTTTTATTAAGACGTTCGTCAATAAACTGGAGACTGACTTCATTTCAGATATTTTTACAATGTTAAATCTGTTTCAGTTTTTTATTGTGTAATTGAATTCCTTCAAACTAAAATATTGAAAAGTGGGTTTGTCATCGCCTCACTCGGTTTTGACAGACCAACCGATACCTTCCAAAAAAACTTCAACAAAACTCATAATAAATACTTTCCACAAGATCGTCGATATCGGTTGGGCCGCAATAAATCTTCCTTACTTTCTTCTCTTCACATTTTATTTTTACCCTGCCACGAGAATGTACTTATTACCATCGCAGTGCGCACTATATTACATAGACTTGTTACGCGCATGCGCACACATCTGTGGCACAACGCCGCGAATGCTGCAACTAAATTTATGGGAAAAGTGCGATGTGTAAGAAATTAGAACTGCGGCAACAATTCTGCTAAAGTGGAAGGGAACCAAGATCATACACACACATAACCATAAGTATGTATGGTATACCTTAAGCATGGTGCCTGCTTAGTGCCAGCAATAGTGTGCATGTTGCAAGGTGAAGTTTATTGCACCCATTCCTTTGTTCCACCAGCCTCTCACATTTGGCTATGAAATTTGTAGCTTGTTGTCGTGTTGTTGTTACCGTCGCTTGTTTGCCATCACTTTTGCTGATTACAAGATAAGCGCGCATCGGTTTGTCGTTGCACCATATCATCTTACAAACGCGCGTACATATGTATATGTAGCTATGTATAGAATACTAGAACTAAGCGGTGCACGCTGCACTTAAAGCTGGTGCAGTAAGTTTGAGAAAGCATTCAATAAATTTTGTAGAAATGTTGCTGAAAACATAAGATTTGAATAATGGTAATAATGGTTTTTTCACACACATATTTTAAAAGACCTTCGCATGTAGGTTGGAAATTTACTGTTAATATTGGCTATAAATGAGCTAAATAAGCACTGGAGATGCCTCTGGACAGTTGGCCCATGCTTTCACTTTTCATAAATAATCTGGTTCAAAAAAACTTGTTAAGTTGGTGTAATATTTTCGCTACTAAATTCAGCTTGTCAGTAAATAAAGTAATTACCTCAATTGAAAAGAAAAATTTGATAGGATCCACATCATAATATTGAGTCTGAATCGTC
The DNA here is from genome assembly GCF_024586455.1 of Bactrocera neohumeralis. Classification (NCBI taxonomy): domain Eukaryota; kingdom Metazoa; phylum Arthropoda; class Insecta; order Diptera; family Tephritidae; genus Bactrocera; species Bactrocera neohumeralis. The sequence continues at coordinate 43,945,619 of NC_065921.1, forward strand.
TTTCCATATATCTATGTATATGTAATTCTAAGCTACAATACGTTACCACTGTTCTCTCATGAATTTATCAACTAATCGATTGACGAAGAGAGACTTTACTACTACTACTTACTACTTACTCACTGTTGACAGTCATAACTTTGAAGTCGCGGATAATTTCGTCTATCTTGGAACCGGTATCAACACCACTACTGTCAGCTTGGAAATCCAAGGCAGAATAACTCTTGCCAACAGGCGCTATTTCGGACTGAGTAAGCAAGTGAGAAGTAAAGTCCTCTCTCGACGATCAAACACCAAACTCAATAAGTCATTCATATTTCCCGTGATGCAAAGGTATGAACGATGACAACATCTAATGCGACAGCGTTACGAGTTTTTTGAGGGAAAATTCTGCGGAAGATTTATGGTCCTTTGGGTATTGGCAACGTCGAATACCGCAGTCGATGGAACGATGAGCTGTACGAGATTTAAGACGACATTGACATAGTTTAGCGTATAAAGAGATGGCTACGCTGGCTAGGTCATGCCGTCCGAATGGATTCGATGCAGTATCTTCAGGGGGAAGCAGAGAAAGGTCTCTACTCCATGGGAGAGACCAGATGGAGAATGACCTGGTTACACTTAGAATCTCCAATGGGGCCAAAACGCGGGAATTAAGAACGAATGGTTCTCGGGTATAAGCGTAAGCGGTTATATACCAATAAAAAAGAAAAAATATAAATATTTGGGATTCAGAAAGCTACGCAGATGTGGAACTTTTAGTTAATTTTAAGTAATTCTCCATGATGACACAAGATGATGGATATTATGAGTCCGGACATCCCTTCAACAGTCTTGAGCAAATATATATAGCAAGCGAGCCCTCGCGTAATATCGCTGACCTACTATCAAAGAGGGTAGTCACAACACTGAAGGAGGCTGTGCTCCAAAGCAGTTGATCCACTGCTACTAGGCAGCCTAACACGAGAGCTGATGGATGGTTCACGACACTGTATTCCTCCACCAACTCTCCCTGCAAGTATTGAGCTAGTCGTAAACAGCTTACCGCCCACTCCTACAGTCCTACCCTCCAATTCCTCCATCGTAAATAAGAGATCATCGAAGCGCCAACCAGGGCTAGATTCGGTGACCTTACAGGTATTTCGGAAAGTAATCAAAGTATGCGAGAAATTCAGAATGAAGAAGCTTGTAGTCGGCTTTGTACCCAGATGCTCGGTACTTAAGTACGTAGGTTGCTATATATATTTCTGGCCTAATAATGTAAATAGGCATATTTATCAACGAAAATGTTTTTTTTTTTTTTTTTTTTTTTTTTTTTTTTTGTCGATTGCTGTTTTGTTTCGGGCTCATACGCATAAATCCATGATTCGTCACCTGTGACGATCTTATAAACGTCGTTTGAAGCACCGCGATCGTATTTTTTCAGCATTTCTTTACACCAATCCACACGAGCCTTTTTTTGAGCGATTGTCAAATTGTGCGGGATCCAACGAGAACAAACCTTTTTTGCGGCCAGGTGTTCATGCAATATCGAATGTATGCTGATGGGAGAAATGCATAGGCATGCCTCTATCTGAAGGTATGTTACATGACGGTCTTGCATTATCAGTTCACGTACGGCATCGATGTTTTCTGGCACAACGGCTGTTTTTGGACGACCTTCACGGTCTTTGAGCGAGCGTCGGCCACGATTGAATTCGTTGTACCATTTTTTCACAGTGCTATAGGATGGTGCTTCATAGCCATACAAAGATTTTAGTTCATCGATGCACTCTTGTCGTGATAATCCACGTCGAAAGTTGTGAAAAATGATCGCACGAAAATTCCATTTTTTGGCCGAGATGAATTTTTTAATTCCCTGTAAATAAAATAATTCACGATTAAATGACAAAACGTTCTAAGTGATGTTATGCTAAAAAATGTCAAACTTTCCAATGGAAATGTCAGATTGCACCTGGAATCACTTTGTGTTGCCCTAGGCCAGAATATATATAGCAGCCCTAGTACCAGTAAGCCGGAAAACGCGTTTCTCCCATTGATGGCAGTTGCGTTTCCGCCATTTTGTACTTCCTAGTGAATAAAACCAGTTCGGCTTTGCTAAGATCAGTGGAGAGGACATTTTCAGCTGCCCCGTCGATGCTAAGGTGTCCCTGACTAAGCTCATACACGGTTTTTACAAATGTTCTCTCAACCATAAGAGCTATTTACTCCGCGTAGTCGCTAGCCGGCAGCCGATTTCTTCTAGCTTTTCCGAAAGATCATTGACAACCATCATCAAGAGAAGTGGTGAGAAAACTCCCTTATATGCGATGTCCTTATTCACCACGGTTCTATTACAGAAAAAATTGAAGTAATAAATATTATTATAAAATAATATATGAAAATTAAAAAAAAAAAATTTAATAAAGAAAAAATATTTGGGTTGTATTAATTGCTATTTTCCATGACAATAATATCCAAAAATATAAGCGTTACTTTGAACCTTATCGGAAATTTTAAAACAAGCCCATAATGCATCTCGCCTTGTCTGCATATCCGAGTACTTTTATGTGTTCACAAGCAAGGTGTTAACAACGGTAATTATACTAGGTGATAAATATCAATAAAAGAAAACAAGAAAGACCTGACAAGAACCACCGCTTATGTACTCGTAACTATGTACATATGTCGGCTATTCTAACCGGCTTTTCTGAGAACGCGCGTAAGACTGTTCTTTATAAGGATTTTCTAAAGAATAGGTATTTTAATTGAACACAACAAGTACAATATAAATGGACAATATAAGTATGTATTATGACTATACATACGTTTCTTTACTAAGGCAGTGGGAGGTATCGTCCTCGTGAAATAAAGTTGTAGAGTTGGAGAAACGATGTATTTATAAGACAAAATTTTGAAATGTAAAATATCATATTATTCTTTCTACTTCATTTTACGTTTCTTCTTAAGTATTTTAGAATAATATTGAACTTACTTTAATTTACTGACAATTTACTTAAATTTCTGATTGAGTGTATTACTTGTATATGATATTGCTAGTAGGGATATAAGAAATACCAGTATGTTGTCAAATATATATTCAATTTCAGCGATTACAAAAATTATGAAGCTTTAACTGGATAACTGAAAAATATTCTCTCGCATATTTATGATCTCATTGGAGCTGCATAATGAAAGTCGTGTTCGAAACCGAAAAAACTTTGATTTCTTTCACGAACTAATCTAGGTCATATTGCCTGTCGCTGGAACGGACACAAATGGATCCGAATCATCATGTATCTGATAGTATAAGTTTGAGAAGGAAAATTTTTTTCGGCATGAAAGAGGACAAGTGAATAATGAACCACCCAGAAAGCATTTAACTACACTTTATATGTTGTGAACTGATATAAAAGCTTAATACGTCAATTAGAGTCAGTTTGGCCATTTAAATGAAGATTTTAATAGCTGTAGGGGGAATATTGATTTCTGTTGGCTATCCAAAACTTGATTAACTTGAGAACTTCGGATCAGAGGCAGCTTGCTGGCGTACGAATTTTCCTCTACCATTTGTTGGTTGGCATAGAGATCGTTTTAAACACCAAACCAAAATATTTTTTACTTTACTGCTGGTTGGAAAGAAAGAAAAGGAGCAATAATTTTTATATTGATGAACAACCTTTCCCTTAAAATAGCACAAGAAATCACGGGAGTTCACATATCAGGGTATCGGGGGGCTTGAATAGTTGCAGTCCGAAGTTGCCAATTTTTGGTGATCAAATGGCTCATCTTAAAGGCAAAAACTTTTATTCCGAAATATTCATTTGTGTTTGATTTATATGCTGGAAAGTAAAAGAATCAGATAGAATTTTAAAAAATCTTATATGGAAATTTCCACACTGTAATATAAAAATCAAGGTAATGTTATGTACCAAATTTGGTTGAAATTGGTCGAGGAGTTCCCAAGATATGGGTTTTCATCCAAGTATGGATAGTGCCACGCCCATTGTCTGATATTGGTACTCATGAAACTTTCTCATATCATCTTCCATACAAAATTTAGTTCCTCTGACACTTTATATTAGTAGTTTTCGATATATTCGTTATAAGGTTTGTGTGGTGGTTATAATTCGACTTCAACCATTTTCACACTTTCAAAGGGATGCCATAAAAAAATTTATGTTTTTGACAAGTTTGGTTGGTTTAACTAAAGTGTTTTAGGAGATATAGAATTAAACCTTTAAACGAGGGGTTACACTTACACCCACTTTTTTTTAATTTTTTAATCCCAGTCGCCCGGGTTTCAACTCGTTTTGTCATCCTGATCGTTTATATGTATATATATAACCCTAGTTTTAGATGAAACAAACAAAAATTTAGTAAAGATAACTAAAATAGCCTGTAGCAACTTGTTGCAAGAATATACAAATATTTAATAATTAGCAAATATATTTATATATAGCCAATGCATAATTAAGCGAATGAACAAATTTAATTTATTGTAAGAAATAATCACACTTATAAACTTCCATTGAAATACGAAATTCTCCGAACTTTAGATTTCATTTACTAAAAGTCATCCCTCTCATTGCTGTTTGCCAGCTTTCCTGTGAAGCCATTTGAGTCCATTTAGTCGGGCAATTAAAATCCCAATTCACAATGCTGCTCGATAAGCAACTATGCACGCAATGTGCACAGCGACTCAGAGCTGCTCCCGGTCACTCACACTTCGGCAAACGTAGTCGAATGCAGTTGAATATATAGTATACACATACTCTATATTATATATGTATCATTCGTAGTTCCTGCAACTTGTTGTTGCAAGCAAGTCACCACTATACTGTAAGAGCCGTATTTCTTAAGTCTTCCGTTCAACCAGTTTCCAAACGGTTTCTACGCTATAAAAATGCTCCCGACTTTGTTACCTCGCCACCAGTGGCTCCGGCTTGATGATGGTGAATGCTTCATTATCTGCGCAGAAATGCGAAAAATTTGCACTGCTCTGAGCTTTTGATATTTTATTTCTCTTGCCATTTGTGAGAATTGTGAAAGAATGAGTGTCTAATTGTTGTACCTACATTCATACATATACATACATATGTATATGATGGCGAAATATTTCGTCGGTTCAGTTAATGAGTTGTTGCATGTGCGGCTGCAACCGTTCGGTAAATATTTAAGGAAGTTCCATATATGCAAACTTAATTGGTATATAAGATAGCCTTTTGAAATGTTTACGTTCTTCAAAAATAGTTACTCCATCAATAGTTTTATTGCTCATTTCAAATAAAAGTTAGGTTATGTTAGTTTAGTTAATCCTTTGGTTGCGTGGCGATCAGTTAAACTCGCTTTGAATATAATAGCGAATAAATCTAGAACTTGGGATCACAATAATAAAATGTCTTCCAGAATTCTAAAAGGAATCTTCTTCAAATACTTCTATTTACTGCAAAATTTTTTTTGTAAGCAGGTGAAGTGCTCCCACGCTTATCTGGTTTACATAACCGTAATGAGCTCGGTTTTAAATCCGGTAAGGGATTGGTAACATGACAGTTTTCTTCAAAATTATTTTTTTGGATGTTTTCTGCAGCTACAATAACAACTCCATTGTCTTTTTCACTGACGGTTCTATGAAGTTTCTCAAAAAAGACGAGAGTAGTTAGTCCCCAATTCCTAATACGAGTATTATCCTGTTTTAGTCTCAACTATAAGAAAGCTACAAAGCATGTATCAAGTTTGGAGGTTAAGAAAGGAACTTAAGATGAGACAAAAGCCCTGATGGAAAAAGAAAAAAATTACTACATCTCAGTATACGATCATTTTCTCTTCACCACTCTGCATTCGACATTAATATTTTCTACTGTCTTCGGCCTGTTACCTATGTTACCCAAACGCCAAGGGTCAGTAAGTTTATCATATCATCGAGAACAATTTAATAAGTTGTAGAGAAAGTAACAATTATGCGGGCGAGAATACGGTTATAATTGTAGAGAATTGTTGGAGAAAAAAATCTGCATACCACTGTTGCTGACCACCGCGCCCCCTGAGAACTGCGGGCCATCCGGGAATTGTCTGCGATCTCAACTCCCTCTTCCCTTCACTGATTATTTAAGGTGTTCTGTAGAGTTGTCTTTTTCTCAACGTAAAACTTTGTTAATTTTGACTGACAAACATATAGTATAATATATATACTATATATGTATATAGAAAACTGAAAATACGTTCACGCAAGTGAGGAAAGTTCTGTAAGCTCCATTCACTTGGGAGTAGCCAGTAACGACTCTTTTAAATATAGCTCAAGCAACTCACGGCTTCCGGTCTTAGGTCAAGTATCCTCTGGTTAGCCATCCGTTTGAAGGCCATTTAAAGTGAGATGGCAGAACCTCCTTCCCCAGGGTTGTGTACTGGAAGAAAAAACGCCTTCAAGCAAAAGAACAAATCAGCCTCGGATAAGAAACCCATTTTGATGACCACCACTGCAAACTTATTAAGGATTATGATATCCAATACGGAATAACTCTTGCCAACAAGTGCTATTTCGGAGTAGGCAATTGAAAAGTAGAGACCTCTCTCGACGAACAAATACTAAATTCTAAAGTCACTCATCATCTCCATCCTGCTATATGGTGCAGAAGTATGGACAATGGCTTCTGTACCATATAGCAGGCTTGTAATGTGTCGGCGTTACGAGTTTTCGAGGTAAAGCTTCTGCGGAAAATTGATGGTCCTTTGCGCATTGGCAACGGTGAATACCGCAGTCGATGGAACTATGAGTACGAGTTATACGACGATATTGACATAGTTCAACGAATTAACAGGCAGCGGTCGTCCGAATAAATAAAAACACTCCAGCTCTGAGAGTATTCAACACAGAATCCGCAGAGGAAGATCTCCACTCGGTTGGAAAAACCAGATAAAGAAGGACCTGGTAAAAGTTAGAATCTCCAATTGGTGCCAAACAGCGAAAAGGAAGAACGACTTGCGCGAGTTAAGGAACGTATTTCTTATAATAGTAACAAACATTAAAACAACCTTTTGTTTCAGTAAACAGAATGCATCAAAACAACCTTGAGATGGAACAATTGAAATACATTATCACTACAACAAACAATCCTAAACAAACAAGTATCAAAACAACATTGAGTTTGAATACCACAACAACCTTATCTTAAAACAAAGCATATGTATCTAAGCAAACAAATATATGTAAACAAACCTAAACAAATAATATAATCTGTATCTTAACAAACTATTAACTAATAATATGTAAACATACTAGTTAGTATAAATAGAAGTAAGAACCATGTAATAAGTTAGTCTTAAGAGTATAAATAAAGAGTACACATTTCGGTGCAGCTCAAATTATATTCTTTTGACTCATTTTTACTTCTGGTAAAAATTAACTCGCGTTGTTGTAAACTTGGCAATGAACCGATATCTACGTCAATAAAGGAAAAAAGAATTTCATAAAATTTAAAGCATTACTGACTCCCTCTAAGATATGGAAGGGAACACTCGCTTTAAAATCACCCTACTTAATCTAAGTTACCAAGTTTAATGCATTTCTTATCTAAAAGTAACAAAAAAATGTAACTTTATATTATTTGTCCCAAAGAAATCAAGATTTGGAAAAGTAATTGTAAGTAGTATGAAAAGCGAAACACTAGTCAAGGCGTCATTTGTCACACATGTTGCCGCCTCATAGACCCACCCACCCATTGTTGTCCATGTTTGTCAGCAAATGTGATTGACAAAACCTGAAAGAAAAGAAATACGAGCAACAAATTCGATGACAAATCAATTTCTACAACTGTGGCTGCCCGTCCATTTCACATACGACCAACACTTTTGTATAGTATAAAAAGCAAACCAATAACGGAAAATACACACATGATGAGGCTTCTATCAGAAAGGTCGGTAGGAAAAATTTAGAAACTTGAATGGTGGTTTCATATTATTCGTATTCCAAAAAGAGATTAGCATGAAATGTGGTAGACCAATTCCGGAAGATACTGTAAAATAAGTATTCGACAATTTAAGAAAGGTTCATATACCCATTATCTTAATTTACATTTGATATTCGTTTCAGAAGGTCCTTTTGACTCATGGAAGTGAGGTTGTCAAAAACTTCCAAAAACCAGGGCAGATCTGCTGGTTTTAAGAACTCGAACTTTGAACACCATTTTTCGTTATATTTGAATTCACTTTTGGTACATGGAACTACCTGAAAATGCCAATATTCATATTATGTTCGATATTCGGAATATCGAGCTCTAGCTCTTTCTTTTACAGGTGAAATTTTTCTATAGCGTCTCATATTGAAGACCAAAGCCAATACCACAAATCGCAAGCATAAGAGCCCTTCATTGATATTCCTTTTATAATTTTTTGGGCATTCAACCGAATCTTGTTTTATAGAACTAGTCTAACCAGTTAATCACTACCAGAATGCTGGACTTGTTGCGAACTAGAATATATATTGGAACTATTCAGGTTGTTTTGGAAAATGGTAAGCCCTGTATTGAATGTTCTGCAAAGTTTTGAAACGTGGAACCTGGATTCTCAAATTAGAATATAACTGGTTCCTGAGAAATATGGTGGTCGGAACGTTTCTAAGAATTACTGGGAATATGTTGTCAAATTTTTGGTATTGAGAAGCAAACGCCTTTATGTTAACTCTTTCGCACAGGGTCATTGTGAACTACCCTAACCATATTTTACTAGCAGAAAATAACTTTTACTACATGTTTTTCTATTGTACGATTTTGCAGAACGTGTAGCACTTTTCCGAATGTTCCATTTTCTTTGGAGTTTTTCAATTTTCCCATCATTCAATGGGCAGCTAGTCATTCTGTCAGTCAGTCAGTCAGCTAGCAACTCGACAGCCACCCAAAGTGGCAACAATTGAAAAGCGTGAAGTGATGTTTGGGGCACTAAGTGTGACGGCACTCTGTTGTGGAGGGGTGTTTGGGCAAGCCATATACCAGAAAACACACATCCCCCTCACAAGAGCTCCTTTGTGCCTTTCGTAGAATTGTTTAGAAGCGTATTGTTGTATGGCTGCCAGTATAAAGCTTAGCCAGCAAGGAAGCGCAGCTGTTGGTCGGCAATCATTGTTCTGCTAGAAATCCCTTCTTTATTGCCGTGCATTGCTAGTGTGCAGTAAAAGTTGTTGTAAAAGTGCTCGTAAACTTTGAGTGACACATGCCAAGTGTTGACACACACCAACAACAACAACGGCGAGCAGCAACAACGTATATCCAGAGCGATGGACGACGGACAAATGCATTTAACTACAGCCAACATAGTCACTCGTTCGCCCGCTTGGCTGCTCGGTCGGGCTGCCGGTTGTCGGTTGAACGTTTTCGTGCGTCAAAACGAATGCGAGTTATGGCGAAATGAAAGAAGTTGATGCTGGTTGATGGCATAGAAATGACGCCCAAGTGGCAGGGTATGCGCCAAAGGATGCCTGTTAAGGAGCCTTACTGCGAGCCATTGCACATAAATTATTTCGGTAATAGTGCGCAAGTGTTTTGCACTTAAAATATTTATGCATAATATATTCATGCGTTGCAGGAGTGGCAAGGATTTGCGAATAATATTGATGTGAACGGAATTGTTGCAAATGGAATGAGAGTTATTCGATTTATTTAAGTTTATTTAAGGGAATTTTACTTGAGTGAATACATACACTCGGTGATATCAAAAATCAAGTTAAGTTACAGTTAATCATATTTGATTTGAAAAACTACAGGATACGTATACCCTTTTGAATATGACTGTGATCATTGGGATCTAATTTCTTTCTGCTCATAATCCGATATTGCCCTTGATATATATGTATGTCTGATAAACATAGTATAAACACAGGTCTCATCTCGTCAAGAATGCACTGACTGTTTATTTTGACGTGAAACGTCTTTAAAATCGCGCCGAAACATACGGGTACCAGGTTTAAAAAGTGGACCGTAACGAAAAGGTCTGGAATACCTATACTTATGGACGTAACGAATGAACAGACGATCGATATATCTATTGGATCTGCCACGGAACTGAGAGATGTCAATATCAGTAGAGGTGAAGCAATGCAAAATCATTGGGGTTCAGCGGACAATCGCTTCAAAACGGTATTTGAAGCCAATCCGTTTGGTTTATCTTACAGCGTTTGTGATCGACTTTGTTTCGAAAGAGACTTAAAGAAAGTGAAACATCGCAACATTTCTTTCCTTCAAACAAAATTACCCAATGAAATCGCTTATGTAGCAAATCGATAGATGCCAATAAAATCCCAACGCTGTCGCGCTCAAACGGTTTTCGTTATCCTCCAAAGCCGAGCGGACTGCCGTTGCTTGACCCGATCAGCATTCGATTGATTTCACCGCGGTTACCATTTATGCAAATTCGTCGATTACGCTACGAAGGTAACTATGGTATAGTCGGTCAGGTAATCAATGTACCTGTCGACGTAAACAATATGGTGCAGAAATTACCAAGGCAGATAGACGACGATTTTGCTTTTAATGTCATTTGATCGTATCTGCTTTCAATGCACAAAGTTTGGTTGCCCATGCAGAGATATTGAAAGCGATAATATATTGATGAACTCCGATTATATGGTAATTAGCGAGCCTTGGATGAATTGCGCGAACACTGTGATAATCAATGGCTTCGAACTAAGAGCAAGTAATAACACCGCACTTGAACATCGTACGGATTGTCCGTCTACGTGGACGTTAAAGTCGAAGATCATACGCTGTTTATCCTCGGTGGCGTATGTATATATACATCCTAAGGCGTCGGCTGAAGCTGTTAAGCTATGTCTTTATCAATCACTACTGCCATATTCAGCAAGCTTAACAAAATTAATGCCGAACTCTCAGCCAGACTTGGAGACTCCAATCGTCTATGCGACGATTTCAATTGCGATCCACAACAGAACAGCTATCTCGTTGAGATCATGAGCAATGAATTCGGCCTCAACTACGTACAAACATCACTGACAACATTAGGCAATACCACTATAGACTGTACATTCACCAGAAATATTAATGTTGACATTATGCCGTATGTTGCTTATTTCACATATCACAGACCTAAAATTGTCTAATATTAATCGTAATAATAAGTAATTTATGTTTCTATTATGTACCTGTTCTTTTTTATTAAAATACTTGAAACAGCGTCAATCTTGTTTTCATTTCAATCTTTTACTTTAAAAGCGATTCGCTAACATAGACGTTTCACGATAAAACCAACGGCCGTGTGTCCCGGCACAGCCCCACTCGATTTTCAACTTAACCGTGAAGCTTGCCTACCAGGATAGAGTGCTTACAGCTCCCACTAAACGTAGTCTAATGGGGTACTATTACATAACGATAAAGTGATGTTTTAACCTTCTGTACGACTTGAATAATAAGCTGTCGCCGTTTAGCATATTCAATATATTTGTATATATATTTTATACGGAGAAAAAAACCTCGGCTTACCCCCTATTATAGTTGGTAAAGTTGAATCTATCTAAACAAATATCGTATATGTTATCTTCGGTTGCACAGAAGCTGTAATACGCTTCACAAAGTAAAAAGGTCCCAAACAAGAACTTAATTTTGGTCGATCGGTTGGTAAAACATCTACGTATATACCATAGATGTTCGATCAATATAAAATGCACCAAATATAGAGTTCGAATTTTACAGTTTAATTTAATTTAACAGTTCGCAAAAGTATACTGCTAAACCTGTTCGACACCTTTTTCAAGAAGTTAACCATACAGGTTCTTCACTTTTCGTCAAAAGGTTTGATGTTATTCCAGGAGAATTCTATCAGCGTTAAACTTACCAGTAACGGTAGATGATCTTTATGAAAGTTTTAAAGTTCAGTGATTCAGTGTTTTCTGAAAAGCCGTACAATAACTATCAAGACCGACTCATTTAAAATGTGGCTGATCATGTGAGCTTGCAACAGGTAACTATCGCTAAATGACACATGCCTAAAAGTTTTGTAGGGAGTTAGAAAGAGGTCCCTTATAATTTTCTGTTCAAAAGCTAAAAAATGGAATTACGAACTGACAATGATAGATGCTACTTCTTTTGGGTTGAGGAAAAAAATGTTTATTAATGAGATCAAGATCTTTAGAATGTAATAAAATATAATATCCAACAATAATTTCAACAACGGATATGCAATTTGAGATCGGATTTAAAATTCCGATAAAATGTTTTGATCTGAAGAATATATGTAAAACATTACAAATGCTTGAATGTGCGGTATAAGTGCACAAGAGATGCTCCAGCTAACTGTCTCTTCTCACGACAGTCCGGTCTAAGTAATTGTAACGGGCCTGGATTTTTATGCAACCGAGGAGTGTTAGTTCAGAACAATTTCTCGAAATTACTTCAAGAATGTTTTCTGCCAATAAAATAACAGATACTCCATTTTTACCGTGGTGCCTTGGACGTGAAATTTCTTGTAGTAATCTCGATTTTCCGGCCACATTCTGTAGGCATGTGCCACAATCAGACTGTGACCAGTGAGTATTCTAATCCCACTCCAATCCCTTCTATCAAAAGTGAGCAGGAAATTTATTTATTTTTGATCTACATCTTAGCACTTCACTTATTGGTTTGCATCCTGGTAGATCACTCCACCGCGTTCTAACTTACCTTGCCACACTCTTGTTCAGATCTTAGAAAATACAATGCACGGCTTAGCCAATGCGGTCACGGCTGACAGTCGTACAAACTCTAGGGTATCTAAGGTAGGGTATTTCGGTCACTATCTCATTGCCATCAATGCATCTGTTGATTGTGATCAGGCACCCAGTAGAAGTGAACTCACTTGTTTCTGCCGATACTCTTCACTGCTGCCTTGCTGATCTAGTGGTCAAGATACTCTGTACATGCCTTATGAACTGAAAAGTGCGAACCAGTAGTCGGTGCTTGTCAAATCGCTACTACCGTTATGCGCGGTTCTATATGTAAATTATCCTGCAGCTAGTAGTCTTCTCACCGAATGAGAGGTTCCCGTTATGCACAGCGCAATGAGCCGCTGAATCTTTTCCATTGATATTCGGTAGGTAGTTTTTTGTATATTTGTCTACTATACTACTATATCGTAGAGCAGAATTGGACTTACTATAGCACTTATAACACCAGTTCATGAGAGAGGGAGTTATCTCTCAGGTTGTTCCGAGCACCTGCCTTCATGTATATAAAGCATTATTGGCTTTTTTTACTCCTTCTTCCACTTTGTGCTTTCACAGCAGTTTTTTGTCCAAGACTACTCCAAGATACTTGGTGCGGTTCTTGAGAGAGAGTTGTGTCCCATTTACCGAAAGTAGGGATTTTGTATTTTCTAGTGAATACAAGCAGATTTAGTAGAAAGCTCAGATAACTTTCTATCACAAGAAGGTTCCTAATAAACCTTAATCAATATTCGAGCTGACCAAGTACACAACAAGTACTTTTTATAACTTATGTGTGCGAGTTTGCACATTTGCTTCTAATGAAATCAATGAATACCATTAGAAGTTGGCACATTTTTACACACTCTAATACAAATTAATTAAACTTGCGGAAGAACATCCGAACACAAATTAATCAGCCCACATGTATAGGTACATTTGTATATGTATCCACACATGGAGGTTTCTTTCGCTGCAACCAGCATCTAACCGAACATGCAACGCCTTTCACAATCGACACAATCACTGCCATTAGAACAACTTTCAATCGACTTTGTCGCGATCTCGCTCGATCGGTTGGATCGGTTGTCGTGGCTGTCTCTTGTTTGGCGACATTGCAACACGACATCGGCAGCCACCACCTACTTTGGTGTGAATGCCAATGCCGCACCGTTGTACTCTGGCGACTCATTAGAGACGCACGCGGCCGTCTCAGCTCGGGAAGTAAAATATGGAAGAACCAGCAATGAAAGTTGAATGACACTTTCGCGTTTCGCGCTGCCACGACACGTCCGCGTGTACCAACAGCTAAGCAAGGGGATGGGCGTATCTTGACTTAGGAAAATTAAAAGCGTTGCTTTGCGAATTCAAGCCGTTTCTGATGTTGTTGCACTTAGTTAAGTGCGTTTTACGTACTTGCTACTGTTGGCTTTTATTTACTACTTTTTGTTGCTGTTGCATTGCCTTCTTGTCATTGTCGTTTATTATTCTCCTCTTTAAACTCGTTAAGCTGCTCATTTAGTTTGCTATTCCAGCTCAAATGAAATGCCTTGCCATACAACGCAGTCGACCATCGGCTTCACTTTGCCCTCTTTCCATCATGCCGACTCTGCGTTGTGCTGTCGTCGCGCGCTGGAGTTTGGCGGTTGTTTGCGTTCTCTGATCGATCAATGTCATCACTGTTGTCTACATTATCTCGGCAACTTTTGCCTCGCATCTTTCGCTTCATCTCGATGTGTTTTCTATCACATAGAAGCCACAACTTCGTTTGAACTGTTCGTTCATTGGAAATACAGACTACAGTGAATCGCATTAGTGGCTGTTGTTGTAGATCGTTTTTTGTCGTGTGCTATCCGCAACCGCAAGGAATCTTCTGTGAAAACCTCCAATACAGTCGCCGATAGTCCGATTTCTCCACTTCGTCCATCTCTACCATTATATTCAGATAGTTTCTTTTCACTGGCATTGCAAAGTGCTAAAATCTTCTGACTTTATCGCCTGACTTGTTGTTGCCGCCAGCTAATATATATATACCAACGTCATAGTCGTAGCTTCTGCTTTAAGTTCGCCTTCGCCTTCACTATTGCCGCAGCAAGTTGGCCACAATGACATGACATAATGTGGCGTGCTCGACTGGCTTCTGGGCCGTCTGGCTGCTTGTTTGCCTTACTGGCCGCTCGATTACTCTTCCGATCGATCATTATTTGGCCCCACTTTTGGGCGTTCTGCTGCGACTACTGTGTACTTTATACTTCACCGTTCACTTCACTTTTTGTTGATTAATTTGTTACCAGTCCATTCTGTCGGTCCAACTGACGTTGAGTGAACATTACTGATAATATTCGTACCGAAAATTGTGCAGTGAGTTTATAGCAGTGGCAGTGAAGTGATGGATAAGATACGAATGAATTAGTTTGTTAAATCTTTAGTGGTAAATAGAGTTTTAATTCCTTTTTAAGTTGAATGAGTTGTAGAAGGGATTGTTTGTGTTTCAAGTTCAATGTTCCTGCTTAAGCTGGCCGACCGAAAACGGAAAAAATTAAAAGTACTTATTCTTTATGGTTGGTTTTTATGGCTTCGGCTCACCTTTGTCGCGATATTGGGCTGATTGATCGTTTGTTTTCGGTAGTCGGAAAGCATAATTTCACAGAGCCTAAATGAGCTTTCAAAATGGTTTTAATTTCATTGATTCGGCCGATATTCCAAGTACAGACATGTTGATCATAAGTTGATGTTAATGGCTGTTCTGGACGTGGTTCGTCGTCAACGCATTGTTGACCCTCTTATACCAATAAAAAAACATTTGCACCCTACAAAATATTATCATCGAAGGCCTTTTCCAACATTCTGAATGCTTCGGGCATCAGAAATTTGATTACGCACACAGAATTTAATTGAACTTCTTTCTTGAATGATTTCACTCAACGTAAAAATTGCCGAATGCACAATATGTACTTCAGAAAGGCAAGCTTAATAGCTAAACACTAATGATTAAATTGAAGTGTCATTTAGCACAATGTCACTGACAGTCATACCAATCTAGAAAAAAATATTTCGATTAATGGGATTTCGCACAAAATTTAAATTAAAAAGTTTTACTATATTTTGCCCCTGTAGTATTTAGTGAGATTACCTTCAAGTGTGGTTTTCAGCTTTTATTTTTTAAGTGAAAATCGAGAGCAATGATAGAGTACGTGTTCAGAGTACTCTATACTCATGACGATATTTGTATATGTAGATTCTAAAAACTAGGCCCCCATGATGTCTGTATAGAAAGATCTATACACGAATGTATGTCCGAAATCAATCTGTGAGTCTACCGCATGAAAGTTTGCATGATACCTCAGCAGAGTTATTTGATATGGTTCGGAAAGCACTTATCACGCGGATTGTAGAAAGCCTATGCCTGTATCCATATTGGAGTCGTATATAGTATAACTGAACTCATTACCTTAACTATTAAAAACCGTCGACTGGAACGCACACAGCATTTATTGCTTTAAGTGCCGTATCTTCCAAGTGCTTCTTGAGCCTTGACTCCACTATTACACCAAAGTACTACAACTGTGGCTATGAAGTAATCATACATTCTATGGTGAGCGATATTTTTTTTTCAATTTCCTGGAGCTTATGAGCAAGACTTCTGTTTTTTGCTCAGAGATCTCTAGACTCATGGTAGCAAACCATCGACGCAAGCTACTTATGCAGTCATTGCATTTGATCCGGAGGTCATCCAAACGCTTAGCCACTGCTATGGAGGAAAAACACCCTTTACAAATCATATGTGAGATCAGAAAGTCCACACTACAAAAAAAGTTATACCTCAAATATGTAAATCGGTTTATCTACATTGGCTCGGAGTGTTGCAAAGAAACACTGAAAAAGTCCTCTAGATGGCACTCGTTCCTGATGTTTAATAAAGTCCAGGTCAAAATATCTATATCAACACATTTTTATAAAAATAAACCGTGACTCATGGCGAATTTTACATCAACTCTGTACAGAATTGGGAAAGTGAAGTTCATTTTAAAAATCCATAATGGCAAACATTTTCGCTGCCTTTGATTTTCTGCGTTGCACAGCGGGGCGCCTGCTTTTATACACTCTTCACACGCTTAGTAATCCATGTCATTGCCCGCTTCCAATCTTTCCTTTCGTTAAGCAACTGCACGCTTTGACATTTATTAAACTTTGCATTTCACCTTCCCTTATCCCACAACTCTCTAAGTACCTTGAGACTGCTGACATCCCCTCACACCTATTATGCGCATAAATAAATTATGGTTTTGGCATTTGCTACTTCTTTTTTCACTGCATTTCACTATTAAGAATCCGGTGAAATCTTTGGCGAAGCAATTTCAATTTGATTTGTAAATGTTGCGCCAATTGTGAAGGAGCGGGGGCAGAATCAACCACCAATAAGCAATATGTTCCGATACATAAATTCAACAGTATTTGGGCAGCACTCAACTCACTTTCAGTTTTTATTTCTTGTATCACCCCGCTCATAAGCGTAGACGTGCCTCCCCTGTGCCAATTGTGGTGGCAACAAATAAAGTTAAACATCCTGTCGTCGGGTGGGGGCGTCTCAACAAGCGGATAGTCATTGCACATTTCTTTAACAATTCTTTTCCGTTTCTTTTCGATTTTCCAATTTGGGTATTTATACATTTTTCCTTCCCCTCCCAACGCCTTCGCAAGACTACCTATTGCTGGCACTTTTCGCTGCTGAAACACTTGGCTTTCTTCGCTCACAAAACTTTATTCATTACCTTTCAGCTCGATTTTCGATTTCGGTGGCTGCCTGAACTCATAAAAGCATCGCATTTGCTCGGTTTCTTCCTTGAGCGCGTGTCGTTGCTCGCTGCCAATGTTTCGCATACGCATAATTGCCCAACGATGCGTAACTCATGGCCACTCGCATTGTACGCAGTCGAAGGTATGACATTTGTTGTTCTTTGTGTTTGCTTTTTTTGGGTGGTGCGCATGTTTGCTTGTTGCCTGTAGCCAAACGGCTTTTAGTGCGACACTTTAGTGGCATTGTCACTACATTGGCACTTGTTGTAAGGAGTGTGGCAGGCAGCATGCGGCAAGTGCATGCGCTCCTCTCTCTCTCTCGCCCCCCGGCTCTAGAGTATGGCCATTGACCGATGTCTATTCTCCAGGGTGACATAAAGGCTCATTCCGTCTTCATAGCGTGCATAAGTGGTTCGATTATTGCACGAGTTTAACCGACACTAAAACTGATTGATTTTAATAAGTTCGTACGACCTTTTGCATCCTGGCTATCATAAGTAGTAGCGCAGGTGTGACTTTAGGGGTCATTGGTAATTGATGCCAACAAAATAGAAATCGATTGATAAACGAAATGTGATTAATTCCTAACAAGTGAGTCGCAAATTCGATTAGTTTTGATAGGTTTCATAGATAAAAGGCTTTCTGATATATGTACACATTTTTCGAGGGATCTAGAACAGCTTGGGGAAATTGAATGTAGGTCTGGTCAATGGTATATAATTAAGTAAAATTTGTTTTAGGAAATTTAATATACCTGAAAAATCAGTGGTAAAGAGCTATATTAATTAAAGCAAGAAACTTTTCTGACCTTGTCTCACTCTTCTAAAATAAAATGGTCGTGAACCAACCATAACTTTTGAGGGAATATCAACCAGTTTCAGCATTGGGAGGCACCCTATTTCAAACCGAATACATGTGTCATGATTCAGAAACAAGTAACTTGGGTTCTTTATGACCTCAATACCAGGAGAGGTTCGAAATAGTGATTCTGCTGCAAGACTACTCTCGGCCACACGTGATCAAACTCGTTAAAAACGCTACTCCATTCGCTATATTCCCCAGACATTCCAACGTCCGATTACTATTTTTCTGGCAAGGTCTGGTTCAGATGCAATTCCACTCTCAACACGGCATCGAAAAATGTCCTGATTTTTAACTATGATCACAAGATTAACAGTTTTACCGTAATCTAATTCGACCTTTGTATGAAAGATGAGAAAAAGTTGTGACTAGCGATGAACAATACTTCGAACTGTTCATTTGTAACAATTTCTCTACAAATAAAATCGCAAATTCATGCAAAACAAGTAAGGAAGGGCTAAGTTCGGGTGTCACCGAACATTTTATACTCTCGCATGGTAAAGTGATAATCGAGATTTCATAATACGTCATTTACATATTTTTCAAATACCGTATTTTTGTAAAGTTTTATTCCGCTATCATCATTGGTTCATATGTTTATACTCGTATTATACAGAGAAGGCATCAGATGGAATTCAAAATAGAAGGTGTGGTTTTGCGCATTTCACCCATATTTTGTACATGTCATCAGGGTGTTATATTATATACCGAATTTCATTGAAATCGGTCTAGTAGCTCCTGAGATATGGTTCTTGGTCCTGGGTGCAGCTTCCTTCTGCCACTTCTTCCGTAAAATTTAGTGTTTCTGACGTTTTTTGTTAGTCGGTTATCGCACTTTTAGTGATTTTGAACATAACCTTTGTATGGGAGGTGGGCGTGGTTATTATCCGATTTCTTCCATTTTTGAACTGTATAAGGAAATACCTGAAGAAAACGACTCTGTAGACTTTGGTTGACATAGCTATAGTAGTTTCCGAGATATGTACAAAAAACTTAGTAGAACGCCCAGTTGCGTCCAAATATGCCCCTCCCTAATGCGATCCTTTGTGCCAAATTTCACTTTAATATATTTATTTATGGCTTTTATTTAGGTTTTCGGTTTCCGCCATTTTGTGGGCGTGGCAGTGGGCCGATTTTGCCCATCTTCGAACTTAACCTTCTTATGGAGCCAAGGAATACGTGTACCAAGTTTCATCATCATATCTCAATTTTTACTCAAGTTACAGCTTGCAAGGACGGACGGACGGACAGACGGACGGACAGAAATCCGACATCCGGATTTCGACTCTACTCGTCGCCCTGAACACTTGGTATATATAACCCTATATCTGACTCTTTTAGTTTTAGGACTTACAAACAACCGTTATGTGAACAAAACTATAATACTCTCGTTAGCAACATTGTTGCGAGAGTATAAAAAAAAATAGAGAGAATACTTAATTATAAAATAAATATATTGGCCAATGCCAAGTAAAATGCGAAACTTACTTACATGAATATATTTCTCATTCTTCACTTCCCTTTTATGCGCTGTACGCACACAAGTATCATACCGCGAGTCACATCAATCATGATTTGATAGCCGCATTGCTCTCTCGCTGTGATTGACTTATGTAGTAGTGGTTGCAGTTATTAATAAATCTAAGTTATTGACATGAAAGAGCCGGGTTGTTGAGGTCCCCTACATACACATGTTTTAAACTCCTTGCTTTGTGCATCACCTTTGCCCTGTTCTTCTATGAAGTACAGTTGCCGGTCACGTTTCAGAAAAGTCCAGGAGCTGCTTGAAGCCACATTTATGAGTCAGTCGAAAATTATAATGTTAAGGCAAGGTACATAAATAATGTGAAATATTTATGGGAATTGTATTTGCGGCTATAAATATAACATAAAATGACTTGGCATGCTTAGAGATTCGGTTTTTTAGTTTCAAGTTGGCTAAAGGACTATATATCAGTAAGTAGTGTTTTTTTTAATAAGGTCTAGTAAAAATAAATCCGTTATTATTACACTAAATTAAAAGTTTTATTTAGCATAGTTCGAATTATCTGATTTAGATTAAATATGCACCGTCTTGCTTCATAACTTTTCAGCATTTTTAAGGTAGTTTGATGATATCACTCTCATAATATACCTTCGTCCCTATTAGCAAAGAACTGGAAAATTTAATTTTTATACCATTAGCTTCTGTTGAGGCGAACCATAGAAAGAAACAGGTATTAATACTTGGTTCCTGCTCCGAATTATGAGTGGAATGAATAGGGACCTCCCAACTAAGTTCCCGGAACTTTTGCCGCCTGGCTCTGTCCTTATGGTACAAAATTATTCACCCATTGGCGATAGCTTTCTTCAGGCGTTCCAATTGTTGACAGTACAGGTCCGAGTTAATCATTTAGTCGAAGCAGTTCATAGTAGATGATGATATATTATTATAAAATCACAATATATAAATCACAGAAGAGGACAATTATTAAAATGATAAAAATAGCTTATCGCAAATATTTTGGCTGAGTTCGGTGATCTCCTCAAGTGTGTGCTCATACCTGTGCTGTCCATGCCTTTTGCATAATATTGATTGTCCAGAGGTTCTTTTAGCAGCACCAATACCCTCACGGTGAAGGCCTACCAAATCTGTTTCCCTCCCGGAAATTGGGAAGAACATTTGGGTTATGATGATGAAGGAGAACAAAACACTGCAGAAAAAAGGAACGTTACCTATTTTACTGAAAACAGCGAAATAAAAGAACCCCATTTACTCGCACAAAGACCACACCGAGTTATTGTGTTCAAGACTACATCAGTGGAATTTGCTGGTATCAGGCACGAAAGTAAGCATTTCTCGAATTTGTAACCAGAAATTATCCTCGTTTTTCACCGCGACAGATAAAATTTGTTTTTGTGTAAGTCTAAATTGTGTTATGGAGAGTTTAGGCCTTCCGCATAATCCGTATGAGTGCAGTTTAATCAGAGACTCCTCAAAAATAGTGGTTTTGCTTCATAATGACAACAAAAGCAAAGCGTTGCTACGCTTAAAGAATGCATATTTGTCAAATTCGAAAAGTATTATAAGGTGAGAAATTCCATCAAAAATGAAATAATGTTGAACTACGTAGAATTCGTTTAGAACAACTGTATCCCATTTTTTAGGAAACAAAAAAAAAGATACCTACGAAAAGGTTCTCATTGAATTAGTTACTCGAGCACTATTGTTGCCGCTTGTCCCTTAAAATCCACTTCCTTCACTTACATTTAAACTTTTTCGCGAAATTTTTGGGCGGTTGACGATGAACAAGGGGAATGTTCACTTGGAGACCCAGCATTCATTTCGGATAACATTCGACCGAAAAGACCACGTTCAGCATACAGTGAAGAAAATATAGTAGCCGTAGCTGATAGTGCACACCAAGACCGTGGAGAGTTGATTGGGCGCTATTCGCAGCAACTCTGACTGACGTATGGAAGGACTTGTCGCACTTTCCGACGAGATCTTAAATTGAAAGCGTACGAAATATAGCTTGTGCTAGAGCAGAAGCCGCTCGCCCTTCGCAAGAAACATCGCTTCGCTATGTGAGCTCTTGGAAAGTACCGAAAGAAGATCCGAAGATTTCCAGCCAAATTTTTTTCTGCGATGAGGCCAACATTGCTACATATGGGACGAAGAGCTACCTGAAGAGATTCAAGAGCTGCCATTTCATTCAGAAGAAACTACGGTTTGGTTTGGTGTGGTTTGTGGGCCGTTGGAAGCATCAGTATATATTTCTTCAAACATGATACCGGATAGAAGGTAACCTTCAGTGGTGACCGACGCCATGATAACCGACAATTTGATGCCCGAAATTGATGATCGTGATCTTGGCGACTTCACACATCGCATCAATCAATGAATTTATTGAGCTGGCCACTAAGATCACGTGATATCTCACCGTTAGATTTTTCTCTGTTGGTATATGTAAAGTCTAAAGTCTATGCGGCAATCCCGCTTCGATTCAGGCCTTGGAGCAAAGCATCACATGTATCATTCGCTAGCTAGCAGTCGAAATGCTCGAACGAGTTATCGAATATTGTATTCAACGGTTGGACCATCTGAGACGTAGACGCGATATTTTTGAATTTTGTCAAAACAAAAAAAAATATCAAAACAAATAATCATAAACATAAATTTTTATGTATTGCGAATAAGTTTGGCGTTCTCATATTTCAAATAAAGCGCGAAGAGTGTTAATGAGAGTAAGATAAACTGGCTCGCTGTTAAAGTCTACAAAAACCCAATTCAGTATCACACGCACAAAATCTATTACAATTCATTGTTATTATTATGTTTCCAAAAAATTAAACAAAAAAAATGCTCAACTGTATGTTTACAAAGCTACAGCTGTTCACAACGGAGAAAGCAATAAGCCACTGCGCCTGTTCGTATGCAACAATGCGCTCAACTGTTGCGCTCTCTTACGCTCTTCACTTCTAACAGTCACAACTAGTGAGCATGTTTGAAATGTAAATTCCAGCGGGATTCTTAGAAAAAATACACACCCACACACTCAATACAACTCGACACCGTTCAAGGCACAGCCAGACTGTGTGTCTGCCAGGAACACCACCCACAGCCGGCCGACGTATGGACGCGTTTGAGACAAAACTGTTGACGTCCTGTCGGCTGCATAGTCACAGCGCCATTTCCAACTCACTTACGACTCAGTTGTGGTTCGGACGTGCGGTCGCAAGGTTGCATTAGCGCGTAGGAATTTCAAATCGTTTGCTTCGGAATGTGAATAGAGGAAAAAGTCCACTTGTTTATTGTAAGATTTCGTCGCGTTTGTTTGCCGTTACACGCTTTTTGCTGCTTTGTACGGTTTAGTTCGCAAGTGTGTGTGTAAATACATATGTATGTGCGTAGAAACATTTTTCGGTACAGAGACGTCGCCTGACGCCCGCTTGCTCTCAGTTATATTAGTGCAGTAACAACAACGCGGCAGCAAGGAGACAATTCCTGGCGACGCGACAATTTCCGCTTCAATTAATTTTCGAAATTTTGCGCTTCCTTTACGATGCCTCAAGTTCAAATGTTTGGAAAAGGCGAAAGTTTGCATGAAATTAAGTTCGCTTATTCGCTTTTGCATAATGAATTCTCGGCATGCGGCAACATTGCGTCGAAGCCAAGTCAGTGTGTGCTTAATTCCCTTTGAATGGAATAACTTATGTGCATTTGTTTAAAGTTTTATGACATAAGAAATTGAGTGTGAATTTTGAAATTTTGCGAATTATTAAATTGATTCAAATACTCGCAGGGTTGTGCAAAGTGTGTGAATAACTAAAAACACAGTAAATAATATTTAGTAGTTTCACAATAAACAATGTGTCCACTATGAAGGTGAATTAAGTGATCAATTTGAAATCATAACAGAAGTTCTTGCTTTTTCTAACCGTGTAAATACTCATTAGTTATAACTGTGCTTTTAAGGTCAAAATAGACCAGTTATAGAGTGTGTAGTTGTAATCCTCAAATACTACTTATAAGGTAAGACTTAAGTCACCTATAGAAAATATTTATTTAAGAACAAAATTTCCAGAAACATGTTTTGAGGGGGAAATAAACATTTACTTGAAACATCAATAGTATTATATTAAATATGGCAGTTTTATGCAGTTTATTATCATGGTGGAAAAATTTCAAATCGATCTTCCAATATCAAATCCTACTAAATTGACTAAACACGTTAAAAATTGTAGACGTAACATATTTTATTGCTTTGTATAATAATGTAGTCAGATCGTGTATTGAATAGAAAAATTACAGAAAATAAACGATTATCAAAAAGCCTTTGCATTTATCTATCAAGCAGTCATTTTCCATTTCTTTGGTTTTCAAAGTACATTTTGCTTTGAGTGGAAGCAGCAAACTCAGTTGAAATCTATCCAATTCTTCTCTAGAAAAGCGCGCTTTCAAACCTTCGCCGATTGCATCCAACAGAGGAATTTACACTGAGACCCTGTACTATTTTACGCAAGTTCTCACGCAAAAATTTTCGCGTTTTATCTGTGGGCCACAGATTCTTGGTTTTTCATCGCGATCTTTCAGTTCTGCCGCCATTTTTTTTTTTTTGCTTTTTCTTGGAATAAAGGAATCGAAAATGTTCCTCAGTTTTTGCCTTCGACTTCGGAATGTTACAAGTAGCGTATCTACCAAATTTGAAGCCTTTGCCAGATCGATCGATTCATTCTACAGAATCACGCTGAGTGAATGACTTAGAGATTTAGAGGTTTTGCACTGCGACCTATGCCATATAGTGCCCTCTCCTATATCACATGTGGTCACAGAGATTGTGTACTCTGAAAAAATCCAAAAATAAGCTATATAAT
The DNA here is from genome assembly GCF_024586455.1 of Bactrocera neohumeralis. NCBI lineage: Eukaryota > Metazoa > Arthropoda > Insecta > Diptera > Tephritidae > Bactrocera > Bactrocera neohumeralis. The sequence goes on from NC_065921.1 coordinate 43,970,295, forward strand.
GTTGCTTACTTTAAATCTGGATACAAATTTGAAGTATTTGGTCAAAATTTCTATATTTTCAATTCATTGTGTCTTCCAAACGTAGCTTAAGCTGGAAATGTGTTCTCAAATTTCCAAAAAAAATACTCATAATGTTTACATTAAGAATAAGCTTGATAGCTGGCGCTTCTGCTACTTAACCGTAAATAAAATATATTGAAAGTGCTCGCCCTTTTCTGCACACTGATTGGAAAGGGTAGCGAAAATATACTAAGTGTTAGTCCGTATTCCACTCCAGGCAAATTTCAAAGGCGGGAACTTTTTTGGGTAATTCAAAGAAATGGTTTGTGCCATATGCAAACATTCTTTTTGCATTTTAATATGTAACTGTAGTAAGATAATTCGGAACTTTCAACGGCAGCCTTAATTGTGTTGGAAAGGTGATCCATTTCAAGATTCCCTACTTTTTTAAAGAAAAAACACAGAAACTTTAAATTTAATGAGGAATTCGAAAGAACATTTTTTGGCATTTATTTTTGAAGATTATCTCTTTCAAAAGCGGCTACGTCTCAGGTGATCCATCCGTTGAGTCCAACTTAGCTGATCACAAATGTGTCATTTTATGATCACAGTATTGCATAATTTTGACATTGAACTGACATCTGCTAAATTTGGATTAAGAAAAAGTAAAATTATAAATGTTTTGCGGTATAGATCTCCTGTGATCCGCTTCACCACGTTACTTGATGCCAAACAAATACTAGAAGATTTTTCCTGATAGCTGAAAATCATAACTACAGCATAGTTCTTCCAAGAAATATTGTGTGAGTTTATTTTTCCCGCCAAGCCAACATGTTATTCTTAGATAATAGGAAAAAATGTGTAATTTTTCTGATCTAAGGTGTAATTTTCTTGTCATTAGCAAGAGTCGGTTCAAGTTCGGAGCTTTAAAGCACTACACTCAGTACTTCAATATCTCTCCTTTATCCTTTGTTTTAGGATGATCTAATACACTTTTTCCTCATTTATGTAATGAGTCTCAGGCTAAAAAGGCTTCTGGGTAACGAAACAACTGATGAGATTGCCAAAGATCTCATCCGTTTGACTACCGAAGCACTGAAGGAGAAATGCAATTCACTAAAAACGTTACGCAAAGAAATATCCGAAAGGGCTGAAAGTCGGGTTAGGGTGAGTTGGCATGTCTTAAAGGCATGCAGGAACACAAATATGATGTGGTAGCACTTGCTCTGTTTCCGTCTGGCGTTATCTAGAAGGTCATAGGATGGATGAAGTATCAAAAGTTTCTCTTAAACTTCTGAAAAAGTGTTAAGACCCTGCATGATGTAAGCTTCAGCTCGTATTAAACTGAACATCCATCTGACATAACAAAGTAGCAGTAGGTACATGTAATAGTCAGCCAGTTAACCTAACCTATGTAAAGTCTGTCTGAGTTATTTCGATTTGCTTGTTCAGTTATAATATAAGTCCCACCTGAATCTGGAGTATATAGGAATGAAACGACTTCCTTCGTAGTTCACACTTTTCTGTCTGCATTTTTGTTTTTGAAATATGTAAACCAGTTGTCATGAATAAAAATTAATAGAAAATGCTTCCGTTGAACTTCACACACCTACAAACGATTTTGTGTCGGCGAAAGTGAAGAAATTGCCTATTTAGAACTACTGGTGTGCTTCTAAGTATGTGTGTGTCTATTATAAGACAATGCTTTCGTAGAAAGATTAACATACGACTCCACACCTCCTAAACATTAAACTAGCTACCTGCACATGCCTCTAACTATTCAATGCAACTGATTTATAAAGAGCAGACACGTGTGTATGTATGTATGTATTGGTGTGCATGCATAACTAGCAGTAAGTAAATAGTTAGGTGTTAACTTTATCAAATCCTTGGCACTCGATAATACATGCTAATACCCTAATTAAAAGCTATGGCACCTACTAAGAGATTACCGTTAAGCGGTGTAAAGTGGATGGGATGTGAAGAAAGTGAGAATTTCCGGCAAGCAATATCTCTATGAGTAATGAATTATTCAATTTAATTAAATGTGAGCACAGTTGTTAAGACCAACAACAGGCTACCTATATATAGGCGAGCGAGCACACATTGACACTACTAAGTCTATATATAGAAGTATGTGTGTGTCTGTGCATTGCCAGTGATGCGCAACTTTAAGTCATAAAGGCGAAAGTTCGTAAAGGATAATAGGCTAATAACTAACCTCACTTTCGCCATACTTATGCGCGCATAACCAAAGAAAGGAATGGGAGTATTTCAAATTCCGTTGCATAGCTACAGGCGCTGAGAACTAAGTAGGCATAGCAAAGCTTTGCTTCGGTTCGTGTGTTTGTTTTTGTTTATGCTTTGTTAGTGGCATATAAGATAATTAGGAATTTAATTATTTACACGCGCTTACATGTATGTGAGTGTATGGGTACGTGTGTGGAGTGAAGCAAATGGGTTATGCCAACGAAGCCGGCAAATTCATTTCATTATGGCTTGTGGTAATGCTACAGTAGGAAATTTCATAACAGCTTTGGCGTAACGGCTAAACTGCGATACACAAGCACATATAATGAATTAAACACACACATACATATACATACATATAAGCTCATACAATATTTTACTTACATATTTGTGTGTGTGTGAGGGCTTATACTCATACAAATGTGGCATGCAAATACTAACAAAAGGATGTCATCATTTGTATTTATTGCTAATGATGAGTACATGCATATACATATATATATATATATATATATATATATACATATATATATATATACATACATACACTCATTTCTTGTACCTTGACATTGTCGAGCTGTGCGCCATAATAATTGCCAGCCAACTGAGTTAGTCAGTCATTCCGCAAAGCCAATGCTCATAATTCTTCATAAAAGCTGACGACTTGCGGTTATTAAACGCTTCGAGGGTTGCCCAATAAAATTCTTGAGCCACTTTATGCGAGTGCGTGCAATGACAAAGCCTACTTACAGGCGCTTTGATGCGGTTTAGTGGGTGGTGAGCTTTGAAAATGTCGATAACTAGTCGAGCGAATGCTGTGCTGGTTCTTATACATACAGTATATATACATACGTAGTCTTATATATATTTATCTATTCTCTCATATAAGCACAAGATAATAGTGTCAGATTATCAGCTAGTTTATTGCATTGCTTTCGCTGCAGTACTTTTTTGAATAGTGTATTCAATTGTATGACGCTTCTCGGAATCGCTTCCACTGCAGTAAAATAATTTATTGCTTTATTCATTACTTGTATAAGTTGGATATTTATTTTTATGTGAATTGCTTGTATGGACTCAGATGCGGCATTTGTTTGTGGAAAATATCAACAATAGATTTGGAGAGTGTCTACCCTTAAGCTTCTTGCTACAAATATATATGTGTGACGTTGTTTCGTAGAATCTATTTATCTTTTCTCAATTAGAGAACCTTTGAACACAAGTCATCAACCTTTTCTTGTTTCTCACGTTCAAAATTTGTTTATGTTAAAATTAGCAGCATAGGATTTTTACCATGTAGAATTTTTCAATATCACTAGACTTTTCAATACAATTTTCTAACAATTCTCCCTCTAGCATAAGCATGCTTTATCTGAGGATTTTAGAGATCATAGTTCAATAAGCTAATAATCATGAATGAAAAAATTTACTGAAAGAAAACTCTTAACTTATTTACCTGTATAATGAAGGTTAGCCCACTTTAATAACTTTTCCACAAGAATAGCAAGAAAAAATATCAAAGTATTTATAATTGGTTAATATGTATATAGTGAGACAAAAAGTAACCGGAAATTGTAAATAAAACTCAAAATTTTTAATTGTTTATCAATATCTATCAATCTATTATCAATGCCAATGTATTTTCTAGTCCTAGAAATGCTTTTCATAAGCAATTTTGGGATGGCCTTCAGCTCTTCAGCGAATTGTTTTATCCCTTGGATCGACTGAAAATGCGCTCCACGGATCCACAATTTCAGTTTGGTGTAAAAGAAAAATCACACGGGTCCAAATCTGGTGGTTAATCTGGTGGTTCTTTGCATTTTTGGCTTTAAATTCCGTCAAAACTGTGCCTTGATGCGATGGAGCATTAGCACCGTGTAAAACCCATGAATTGTTCTTCTACAGCCGGAATTGTTTTTGACGAATGTTCTCACGGAAACGAATTAATACGGCTAAACTTCTTATTGTCTCTCCGAAACAAATCCATGAAGCACCAAACTACGAGTATCGAAAAAAGCAATGAGCATCACCTAGAGTTTTGAGTGGTTTTGGTGTGGTTTTTTTTGTTTCGACTCGTTTTTTTACCCTCCATTCCTATGATTGTTGACTTGTTTGCATGTCAAACTCATAAATCTATGTCTCATCGGCAGTTGTATTGCTCTCCATTCATGTGGGATCGGAATTCGTACGATTATGACCATGTCCAAGACCTATTTAGGGTAGCCTTTTGGAAAAACATTCAGCTTTATCGGAACGAGTCAAGTAAGAACGCGTTTCATACCCAAATATTCACCAAAATCATTCGAATGTGCTCGCGAGAGATGTCGAACTCTCTTGCCATCTTCCTAACACTTGCCTGACGAGTTTTCAAGTACCATATCCTTCACTTTTTTAATATTTTTATCACTTGCAGAGTTCGAAAGTCATCCAGCGTCTTCAACGATCTGCCGACCGTCTTTGAAAGCTTTATGGTTGTGATAAAACTGAATCCCTGTAAGCCTTTTCCAATATTCGCAATGATTCCTTACGCAGAATTAGTTGTAAATATAAAATTTTAGTCAAATTCTTTGTTCGATGTTTTTATTTATTGTAAAACGCTCTACTGAGGTGTACTGATTTAAGCAGCTTAATCTTTACTTTTTTTCAGTGATGGCCGATGAACTTAATTGAAACGTTTTTCGGGGCATAAATACTCTCCAAGGTTTACCGTTGAGGTATAATATACCAAAAATATAAAAATATAATGACCATGTGATTTGAAAGTTATTAACCAACTGAGTTGGGTATTGTGCTAGTTTTATAATTGAAAGCCATGATTTGGAGACCTCAAGTTTCCAACAGATCAAATAAGTAGGCTTTACATTGGAAATAATCCCTCAATAACCTAGACGAACCTTCTCGAATCTGTTTCAAACTAGTGAATGTATTAATTATCAGCACTGTCCGTAGTTTTAATGTTTCACTCACTACCAAAAACTAAACAAAACATTAACTCCTGCTGCATGGAATCTATAATACCTTTAACAAATAGAAAAATTTCTTACCTGAACTTTGATTGATGTGATTGTGTGTGATAAGATATGGTATAGTGACGCGATCTGAACAATATCTTCGAAGATTGCATCATTGCCTTGACAAGGCTTCCATCACTTTGTTCCGATGGTTAATTTTGTATAGCAGCTTTATGCTATAGTGGTCCGATATCGGCAGATCCGACAATTGACCAGCAGGAGAAAAGGACGTCTGCAAAATTCCAGATCGAGATCTTAAAAAAACACATATATTTTTTAGCGTCTCCGACATTTGCTTCTGATGACATTGATTTTAATATGCTGTGGTTTCGACCAGACGAAAAAAATTAAAATCTGCTATAAAAATTACCTGGACGCCTAATGTTAAAACTGCATAGCAGATTTGATTTCTCTATACTGTCTGTGTGAAGTGTTGGAAAAGAAAACTGTCCGTCTTCCTTTTTCGAATATTGACTTCAAGGCAAGCATTCTTTCCGTGACCATCGCTATAAAGCCCATGATGCTGGGAAAAGTTATGGAAAGTCATTACACCAAAACAGGTGTTCATATGAGATTTTTGAATATAGAAGCGACATTTGAAGACAACTAAAATGCAAATTTGAAGGAAGCAAAAGTTAAGAATTGCTACGCTGTCAGTTCTAGTAGCTGAGAGATGTTACATTTTGCAATTACAATAACAACAATAAATGCACATACACATGTTTTTATTTATTCAACTCCTTCACTTCATTCAATTGCGTCCTTCTTCTAACAGTTGACTTTCTGCCGCATGCAAATTAGTTGTTTTGTTGCCCTTGGCAATACATGCAAATTATGTCGATATCTTCTTTTGGACTTCAAATAAATATTAAACGCATACGATTACATAACATCTGTCACTTTTCACAGAGCCTGGCTTGGCCAGTTACCTTTAAATGATGGCATTTGGATAAAATGCGACAGATACCTTTCTATATAGTGTAACCTCTCATTTACTCTTTTATAGTTTATATATTTCTTTCAAATGTTATTATGTACATATATATATGCATTTACATGAATAATTAAAAATAAAATTTGCTCGAATTAGTTCAGACCACATATTGCATTAATTTTTTTATAAACTCATAATTTGAAAAATAGTTAAGAGAGAAGAATATTTAATATAGTATTTACCCATCATCCCTGATCTTTGAACTTTGAATTTTATTCGACATTCAGTAAATTTCCCTTTCGCTTACTTACCTAAGACGCTGGAATAAAACTCATAGAACTCATAGCTCGAAGAAAAAAACTTCACATGGCATTCAAATATAAAATAATGCAGGAGAATTGCTATTGTAACAGTAAAAAAATTGATTGAAAATGATGCAGTAGTGAGTTAAATTTTAAAAAATTACCTCTCTGCTCAAAATATTTATTAAGATAGTGTATGGTAATATTTTAGCTACTCATTACAGTTGCTAATTTTCATCGTTGTTGTAGTTCCACAATATAACTATTTAGCTCACTAAAGTGTGATACGTACCCAGCTAAGTTGATGTACAAAATAAATAATAACTTCCGCTGAGCACTCTGTGCTTCCTACTTTAATGTGCCCGAAGCGGCGCCTAAATGTATGCCTCAAGTGAGTCTTATCTATGAAATAGGCAATATTCGCTCTGGCTCTCACTGCTACTGCGGCTTTTGTTGAATTGCCTAGCACTGATGGTTGCTTTACACTTGTTGTTGTTGCTTTTATTACGCTTGTGGCTAAAGTGACTGCGACCCAAAGCTGTTGGCGAACGGGTTATGGTTGGTTGCATGGTTGGCTTGATGGTTTATTGTCGCTACTGCTGCTGCCGTTGCTGGCAGCACAAACTTTATCTGCACATGCTTATAAATTTGTATGTGTGTTTCACTTGTTGTTCTTGTTGCTGCTGCTACTGGTGTTTGTTGCTGCCACAAGCACTTATTGCTGCTTTTGCTGTTGTTGCTAGCTGTTTTTTCGGCGTTTTTGGAAAATGTGAAAACGAAATTCATGCAAATCTCGCTGGTGTGGCCAGCAGTTTTTTCACTTCACACTGCCACACCGCAAACATTTTTAGCGCTCCCCTGCGCCGCGCCTCCAACAAACTCATTTTTGACAACCCATTTTCGCGTTGCTTTCAATTTCGTTGAGCAAGCGAATGAAGCCGTGGATTTATATATGTTTGTTTGTGTATGTGTGAATGATTGCGCGCGCCAAGTGAAGTTTGCTTTGATGAGTTGGCTGTTGCCTTGACTGCAGTGATTATTATTAATTTCAACTCTTTGCATATGCAAATTTTTCAGCAGCCGAAGCGAAAAGTTGGGCGAAATTTATGCAGAATTCCCATGGCATTTTTTACTTTTACATTTTTATTTAAAGTTGTGAATTGATTTTTGATTAATTAAAAGTTTTTTTCCATTATCAGTATAGAAATACATTTTTGAATGGTTTAAATTCCGAAGCTGTTTTGCGATTTGTGATTTATATTGCCCAAAAAGTCGACTTGGAAATGAGCTGCCAGGTCTCTAAATATTGAGATTGACATCATCCATTATTCAGGTGTAAAATGGCTTGTAAAGTATTTCGTTTTAAACCTAAAATTTTAGGTGAAATATTGAGTAATTAACTGTTCCCAAGGGAAGTCTTTTCTTCTCTTAAAATAACATGCTAGCTGGGACTTCGTTACAGTATTGTGTTTGGCCAAGAATTGGAGAAAAAACCTTTACTCCATTTTTTTAAACAAAAATCGCCAAGCTCATAAAACACGTGTAACTCTAGCGGCTTCTATAAGCAAAGTAAGCGATGAATACAGTTGGAAATGGTGTCGTACTTTAGGGGCATGTAACACATACATACATAGTGAAATACATGTTTTTTGGCAAAATTCGTTTTTTTTTTATTCAAAATTCAACATTTACCCTTTAAGGGCGATACACTGATTATAGCGACCCTCCATTGATGGCACTTTTGTAGTACGATTTGTTTTTAGCTTCAAGATAGGCCACAGTTTCGGCGGTCACCTCTTTATTCGATGAAAATTTCTTCCCAGCAAGCATTCTCTTCAGATCTGAGAACATAAAATAGTCTAGGGGCCAGATCTGGAGGATACGGTGGAAACGGAAGCCCTTCGAAGCCACATTCATGGATTTTCGCTATAGTTTTTACTGACTTTGGAGACGGTACATCGTCTTGGTGAAACAACACTTTCTTTTTCTTTAAATGCGGCCGTTTTTCGGCAATTTCGTCCTTCAAACGGCCCAATAGCGCCATACAATAGTCACTGTTTTGTCTTTGCTCTTTCAAGGTAATCAATAAAAATTATCTCAAGTGCATCCTAAAATTCTGACACCATAAACTTGCCAGCCGACTAGTTTTTCCATGAATTTAGAGCGGGTTCATCGTTTACTGTCTACTCGCATAACTGTCCATTGCACTTCGGAGTGAAATTATAGAGGCATGTTTCATCCATTCTTAAATATCGACGCAAAAACTCGAGTTTATTATGCTTGAACATCTCCAAACTCAAACAGAGCTTTCTCATACCAAAATATTTCTAAATTATATAATGTACACATTCAGTTGATATCTTTAGAGTGCCTGCTATCTCGAACAATTTCACTTTACGGTCATCGAAAATTATTTAGTAGACTTTTTTGATGTTTTCGTCGGCAACAACCTCACTACGTTCACCGCCTTCAGTGCTCATTTTACCAAATCTAAACTTAGCATACCAATCCTTGATGGTTGATTTTCTTGTGGCAGTGTTCGGAAACTCCTCATCAAGCCGAATTTTTGCTTTAAATGTAAAATATTTTATAAGAAATTCCTTTTTACCATTTTTTTCGCAATAACAAACGTTGCTTCTCTCAAAATGGTGTAATTCACAAGTTTATAATTATTCAGTAAGCAAATTGATACACGCGCCTTTTGAAGCTTATGCAGAGCTAACTAAAAATTATATGAATTTGATTCTAGTAGCGCAATCTATGTATATATCAGTTCGGGGACTTTTCCATTGAACTCTTATGTCCTTACGTTTTCAATAAATTAAACACTTTCTGATTTATTTTTGAGTTTCTGTGGTCGTATTTTAGATATTCAACATCTTTTTTTGAACAACAGGACAGTAGAATTATTTTATTTTTAGTTAGGCGCTTCTCTTTCATTCAATTTGCATGTATTAAACCTTTTGCATAGTTAAACCGAGTGTCCTATGCAAGTATTATAAAAGTTTGTTCTGAGGGTGTGTGTGCGTGTGGATGAGAGGGAGCACATTGTCGTTTCTAAAGCTGAATTTATATTTTTATTGCAGTTGATAACTTTCTCATGTTCGTTAAATAGCATTGTTTCATTAAAAAGACGGAAAAATTTTATTTTTAGAACCTTTAAGAAATACAAAAAATCTTAAGTTTGTTTGCGCACGCTTTCACTATAATATTTGGAAAATCAAAACCTATATAAACTTTGCGGCAATTATTGTTACTTATGAACTATTTCAAGTATCAATGAATTTGCTTGAAGGGATAAGAAGACTTCCAAAAGACTTTCTGTTTTTTATATGTAGATTTTCAATTCTTATTCTTATTATTCTTATTGACATTGCATAGGGATGTATTAGAAGAAATATGAACGTTTGATTCGATCGACCCTCAAACCACACCAACCCGTCGTTTCATCTGGATGAAGTGTAGGTTGCTTATCATTCCAAATGCGGCAATTTTGCTTGTATACATACCCATTGAGACAGAAATGGCCGTCATCGCTGAAAACAATTTGACTCGGAAGCGTCAGATCTTCTTGGAACTTTTCAAGAGCCCATCGAGCGAAGCCATGTCACTTGGGAAGGTCGAGCGGCTTTAGTTCTTGCACAAGCTGTATTTTGTATACTCTTAATTTAAGATCTCGACGTAAGACGTCAGTCCGAGCTGCTGCGAACGGCACCGAATCAACTCTCCACAGTTTTCGAGTACACTCCAGCTACGGCTGCTACAATTTCTTCATTGCTAGCCGAACTTGGTCCATTCGGTCGAATATTAACCAATAATGAATGCTTAACATGGGTGATGGTGTTGCGAATAGAATGCTCAATAGACCAATTATGTTGACCACAAGTTGAGAAAAGCGCCCGATACAGATTCTTTATAGAACAAAAATAACATGACAGCTTGACAAGAAGACAAAAAAAAAGCTATTGGAAAAAGGATATCTACTTGGATCACCCGTTATATATATATATTACTTTTCGTCAGACTATTATAGAACTGAAAAACTAATCGTGTGATTTTAAGTACCACCCTAATGTGCGCACATCTGTACTATAATTTTTTCTACCGCTAAAAAATGTCTAGCTGATTAAAATTGTTGACACACCAACACGAACACACTAAAAATCACAATAAACTTTTGCAAACAATAAACATCACCGCCTCCAACAACAACAATGCTCTACATTTCCACCTCCACAACAACCAAAGCATTGACAACTGTTAACGACGTTTATTTCTGCTGTTTGAAATGTCAACTTCTGACTGTTGCCAGCGGATATGATGCCGAGTTGAAAGCCCAGTATTGGTGGGTGAGGGTGGACTAATGGTGTGCACAAGCTTTAGGGGGATGTCGCTGATTAAGGGTTGCATATATGCGGCGCAAACATTGTAAATGGCAACTGTTACCTGCAAAGCCTTAGAAAAAAATCAGCGATGACAATAATAACAACAATGACGCTGACAATGAAAGCAGCGACGCAGCAGCAGTCACGTGGCAATAAAAAATACCATAAATAACAAAACAAATGACAGCTTCAGCAGAAAAAAAACAAGAGAAGAAAGAAATTCTGAAGAAAAGAAAGGGAATGGTATAAAATTTAAAACGCAGAAATGTAAAAAGTTATAAGAAAAGAAAAGAAATTCGCACAGCAAGAACTTTCTCAAAGAAAACATTGAAGAATGAGAAACAAAAGAAATGCAAAAGTGGAAACTCACCACGGGTTCTTGATAAATGAAGGCAGCAGAAGAAGCTGTGCAAGGTTTGGCAATATAAGTTACCTACGGCGCTCATTAAACGCGTGTAAAATTTGCGCGAGAGCCCTTCCAAGTAAGCTTTTTGCTTGACAGCTTTTTTCATTAGCAGCAAAATGTCCGTTACATTTTTTGAGTGTGGGAGTGTTGGTGGCGGATTTTTAATTAAAAAATCTGGATTTCGTCATAAAATTACAGTCCTTCGCAGTCGAAACAATAAAATAAAATTTAAGGTATTGGCGGGACGAATATTTCATATTATGGATTTTTTGCTGATTTTTCTGATTTTCAATTAAGCTTAGAATTTTCTTACCGTTGATTGTTTGACATTCCAGAAACTGGTATAAAATCACAACCTTTTTTTATTGAAAAAGTTTTACATGCAATCATTTCATTTGGATCGCTCAGCTATATGCTATAGTAAGGAGTAAAACACAGAGCTTTAACAGAGTTTCGAGTATATATAGGATGACATGCCAGCTTTTTTTAAAGAGTTCTCAGTCAGGCAGAGCTCAATTATCACAATTTTCTAAAGCATAACCCACACTTACTTATCACTAACTCGTTAAAGATTGGTTAACAACCAGTGAGTCGTTTCTAATTTATCAGTACCGGCTATTGACTTGATTGACGGTTCCACTTCTAATGGTAGGAATTCGTTTGTTTACATAACTTCAAATAATGAATGACTTTAATTAATGATGGGTTTTACCTTTGGAGATTATTTGACTGTCGAAATGTTATGCTGTAAAAGATACCATAGATACCAAGATTCAATACTAGAAACCTCAAACACCACCTATTACTCTGAGTCTAGTATGGCAGCTGTCGTTTCTTCTATTCGCTATCAAGGTGAGTCTATTTACTCAAGTCCGTCTGTCTGTCCGTAGGTTTGTATATACGCAAATAGTCCCTTAATTTTTGAACTATTCATATACAATTTTTTACACTTTCTATTCTCTCCAAAAACTGCTCATTTGTCGGAAGTGCCGATATATATTTCACAAGGTTTCGTCACAGACTTCCGGATAAATTATTATCTCAGTCCACGCTACAATATCTGAAGAAATTGCTTAAATCGGACCACAACAGCATATATGTAACTGTCATATAAACTGACCGATTAAAACCATGAAAAAAATCCTGTATATCCATTTTTATTAAATTTTTTTAATCCATAAAGGGTATTATAGTTTCTGTGCAGCCTAAGTTAACGGTTTGCTAGTTTAAAAATATTTAAGACCATAAAACCAGTATAAACTTCATATCTGCTTAATCTAAAAACAAAAATATATAAATAAACAGCGAAAAAAAATGTACATACATAAAGTTGATTGTAAAACTGTTAGCTACAAACTCCAACACCATCAATATAGAACAAACAACAACATCACTAGCAATTCAACACAGTCAATTGCGCCCCTCCAGCGACGCTGCGTGCATCCGCTTCACGTAGCAACGCTTATTGTCTCATCTGAGCAATAAACGGAAGTCGACGGAAGCACGTCGTAACTACTTTGAATGCCACGCTGGCTGACTAGCTGCTTACCGCGGACATTAAAAACGTGTGTGTATGCAGTGCAATTCCATGCATAACGGTTATTCCACAAACAGTCTGCAAATTCTGAGCATACCCTGGTGGGCCACGCAATTTATCTGCTGCAAGTGTAATTTCATTTTCCATGTAAATGCAAAATAAAAAGAGAAACGAAAATAAAACTAAACAATACCTCGTTGCGTTGGCGCATTTCATTTTTAAGAAGTGTAAATTGTTTTAATACAGCCAACGTTTTTTATTTAACGCCTTGTGACGCCATCTTGTGCGCCATATTGTATGCTACAGCACTGCCAGCACACTCAGTCAGTGGCTGTAACGGCAATCCAGCGATGAACTGTTGTGGCGGTGATAATCAACGAGCAACAACAACGTGTTTGACACGTGTTCGAAACGTTAAAATCTCTACTTTTACGAGTTGCACAATTGTTACGAGCACGACTGACACAGGAGGCGAATGCGCCAGGTCACAGTTGTGTGTGGCGGCGGCGAAAATGGTTATGAACGTGAGCAAATACGCTTCTGTAGATGCAGATGATATGTACGAGTCTGTATATTTGAATATTTGGGACGTAAAATAGTTGTTCTGCCTTGTGGTCGCTAGTGTTGCTGAAGTTCTTCCTAGTTTGTAGTTGTCGTATTAGTTAAAGCAAATAATGGGTATTTCAATAAGTGTAGAAGTGCAGACGCTGAACACAATTTTCGACGGGTTTCAAGCATAAATCGGCGGATACTGCTGCAATTTCACGTTTGATATTGGTACGAAGTTCATCAATCGCCGCTGGCTTGTTGGCATAGAACGTATACTTGATGTAGTCCTACAAGAAATAGTCTAATGGCGTCAAATCCGACGGAGAGGCGGCCAATTGACTGGGTCATTTCGTGAAACAACACGATCACCAAACTTGGTTTTTAATAAATCAATTGTGACATTCGCTGTGTGGCTTGTGGCGCCCTCCTGTTGGAACCACATATTGTCCATGTCCGATTCGGACCAAAAATATTCGGTTATCATTGAGCAGAGGCGATTACCATTCACAGTAACGTGCCGATCTTCATCATCACGGAAGAAGTACAAATGAAAAGATTCACTAACAACACACACGACCAAAATGTAACGTAGAAGCCGATCTTCATCATCACGGAAGAAGTACGGCCCAATGACGCCGCCGGCCCACAAAACTTCCCAAACTGTAATGTTTTCGGGATTAAATGGTGACTCATGGAGTACATGCGGATTGCTGCCTGACCAATAACGCACATTTTGCTTATTGGCAAAGCCATTAAGTCGGAATGAGCCTCATCGATGAAGATGACTTTTCGATGAAAGTCCGGATCATTTTCAAGTTTTTGCGCTGCCCATTTCACGAAAAAACGACGATTCTGGTGTTCAAACTGCTTCAGTTCTTGCGTAAATTTGATCTAGTTAGGATATAGGCCAATATCCTTTCGCTTGAGAACGATGTGTGAGAGACTGATTTATGTTTTCCTCAATTGATGCGCCAGCGGCAGCAATATTTTGTACTTTGCCTGCGGATTCCAATTTTTCCACTAGACGCTCAATTGTTGATCTGACAGGATAATTATGATGACCATAATTTCTGTTAAAGTTGAGGCCTCTGACTCCGAAATTCGGTAGTAAATTTTAATAATTTTGACTTGTTCCTGAATCGTATGTCTTTCCTTGATAAAATGGCAAACCTGACTGAAAAGAAATGTGAAGAGAGCGGGAAAATGGCAAATATGGCGTCATTTGCTGTCCCTATCGGTCTACTTTTGTAGGGTGCCTGTTGAAAAACCTGTTACAATTTATCTTTAGCCTCAAGCTAAGCCTCAAAGTTCACGGGATGACTGTCGCTTGTCGCAATAATTCGGTTTTATTAAGAGTGAACAGCTTCAAACACTCCTCAGAACCATCAATTCGTTGTTGCCTTTGATGAATTGCGAGCTTTGCACAGAGCTTTCGCACAATCATATATGCATTCACAATATATCCAATGCATAGTTCGAATAATGTCCGCCAAGTCAAGCCTCAGCTTCAACAATAATTTATTTTTCTCACCAGGAACAATGCTTTATTAACACACGAAATTCCTTTTAATCTATTTTTTAAACTAACATAAGTTGCTTCACCCAAATTGCTATTTTCATATACTAATAGTTCGACAGCCTTCAATTTTCTATACGTATCTTTTGAAGGTTAGGGATGACTAGAAATTATACGGATTTAATACCAGCATAGATGGCACTATGCGTCAGCATACGAACTTTTCAACCCACGTGTTATTATAATAGAATTATTCTGGACCATCAGGAGAAACTTATTCCAATCCAAATTATTATGACTTCTGGCCAAAGAATGTTTGTTTCCGCAACTATTTTGATAACATTGTTCCTTGAGTTGCATTTTTTTTTAATTACGAACCGATTGTACCTGTTTTCTATCAAAAAGTTATGTCTCTGCCAATTATAAATTATATTAGTTATTAGTTGGACAGATATCAATTCATATGTAGAAGACATGATGATCCAGGTTGTTGTCACTAAGTGATATCAGCTTTAAGGCTAGTTTACTGACAAACGGTACTCAATATTTTAAGTGTAGGAAATTATTAAATCTGTAATCTGGGGCTGCTCTTTCTTAAAAACGACTAAAGTCTCTAATATCGTATACTGGAATGTTATTTTTCAACATTCCACAGCTTGACGATTGGTTTGACATTTTATTTCTAATTAACCCTTAAATTTTTTATGTACGTGTAAATAGGTGCTGCATCTTTATCAACATTTTTTAAGAGAAATTTTGCGTGTAATTTTGTTAACAGGCAACTTTCGAGAAGTCTACACATCAACTCTAACTCAACAATGTGTTATTCAACATTTGTCCTTTATTTATAGTCTCCTTCTTATGGCAAAAGCTTAAAGACCCGTGCACACAAAATAAGTTGCAGGTAAATATTCAATTGTTGCCTACGTTTTTGAACTTCAGTAGTCAGCTTTCAATTTATACATTCTTCTCCCCCTCTTCGTATCCTGCTTTTCTTCGTGAAACTTTGCTCCCAACTCTACATCGCCACTAACTAACTCCTCAGTAATTAAAATATTTCCACTTCTTATTTATTTGTTTGCTGTTTAATTTTGCAGAAGCACAGTTCGTCTAAGCGCACACAGTTCCAGTTTGTTAACTGTATGCTGTAGGAAAGGACTCGCAGTTTGTTTGTTTGCTCGACGGTCGCCAAAGAATTTCACTTTGATTCACTCTGGCTACTAATTAGCTAAATTAATTACTAACGCTCCAGCAGTGTGTCTAAATATTTACGAGTACTTTAATATACTACATTTCTTCTTACTTATATATAATTCTCTTTACAGCAGTATTTATAGAAGCGAGAGGAAGCTTTTGAAACTAATGCCGACACTGGTGACTACAGCACGTGGGATTTTGAATGTCTGAGAGGTGAGTTTAGAATTAAGGATACTATATTATACTCGTATATTATATCACATATTAATAAAATGAAAGAAAAATGAAGTTTACAAAACAAAATCCTCATTCGTACCAAACCTTCGTCTATGGAGTTCCTAGTCGGCTGGCATGTCTGCCAATTAAACAGTGACCTCTTAGCAGTCCTACTAGAGTTCTTAATTAATTAGTTTTGGTATCTCTGGCTATCTGTATCTATATTCCTTGTTCTAAGCACACTCTTTGTCAAAACAAATAGGCTTTCTTTAATTTCTATGACCTCCGCTGGAAGATCCTGCAGTGGGTTTACGATTTTGGTATATAATTTTGCTGATAAGACACCACCTCCCACATGATTATCCAGTTTGTACCTGTCCGTATAAATACTTATGCCTGTGACCCTGTACGCCTCACCCTACCCATTCTGCTTTGGAAAAGAAGGCAATATTGAGGACCGAGTTTAAGTTCAATTCTATAGAATTTCGAAAATCCGTGGTTTTGGATAGAAACGGGAACTTACTGAGTATCTTAGAATGCCCCTTAATACAGGCGACTAATAGAAGAGCTGACTTCGATTGCAGTTGCTTACAAAACAAGCCTGTGGATTTTCAAAGAAGACAGCTTTAAATAATGTATAGATCACCGCTTGCTTGGTTCTGCTTAGAGGTATGATTCGAACCGAAGTTCTCCAACCAATTCTAGGAGTTAAATAATTTATTTGTATTTGTTTTTTTCGAACATACGCGCTGACTAATTCGGATTCATCCCTTGAAGCCGGAGTACTTAATTTACAAAAATCGGTTATAATTAAGTCATTATATAACTTTGACGCTTTGAAATGCGAAATATAGGAATCAACCATAGTACTAACTATTTACTAAGACTTTGGTTACCACTTCCTTATTGTCTATATTAAGAACTCCAGCCAATTTCACATTTAAAAATAATTGCCCATGTTTCTTTTGCTGCACTTATTGCGAGTGCTCCACTTTCCACTGTCAAACACGATCACTCTGCGATCGTCTGCAAGCAACGACATTAATCATTGCGCTAAACAACACGAAAGATCCTTTAGCTACGTTAATTGTGTCAAATGACCTCGAGCAGTCGCTGAAAAAAGCGACAGCGATTACTTAAAATAGGCGCGTTCAATGAGGAACACGCTAAGAGAGAGGGAGCCAAAGGCCAAAAGTGAGCGGAGGTGTAGCGGCGGCGCAACTTGTTTGCTTGTTGATGACAAACCAGTCAAAAGAGCGTTTGTGAGAGCGGGCCACATTGGCTGAGAGCACGCGTGTGCGCATGCACTCAACTCTCTCTTAACATTAAATTTAACTAGCTTGTGGTCAGTTAAAAGTTTGGCTACAACAAATATTTATAATATTTCTTATTGATGCTCTTTTATTCACCATTAGTGCCATTAATGGTAGGCGCACCTGTTGAGCGCAATGGCTAGCTGTGGTGAACATGTATTTGTTACACATTTGGTGCAACAAGTGTGGTGTGTTGCGCTGGTGGTACTGATCGTGCGCGCACGAGCGCGTTTTGTTTACAAACCTATTTTCTTCATTTCATGTTGTTAAGTGTTGTTGTAGTTTACACCGATCAAGCTGCTTCAACTACACCTGGGTGCGCGTGCGCTTGCAGGCGTGCTTGTTGCTACTGTTGCTGCTACTCCTCTCCTGTACAACTAACTTTCTTTTGCATTTCACCACTAACAAATTATGCTGCGCGATCGTTTCGTGTTTACCTGCTGACTCCTCGCTTTGGTGGTGGTTTTAATGTTGGTGCTGCTGATGCGCCAGCACAGCTAGGCGTATCACAGTGATTCTACCTCACGTTTAGTTTACAACGAAACTTCGACGCGTTAAGACAAGTGAATCAAGCGACCGGTTTTTTGATTACTTTCTGTAAATGCTTTATTTCGTGTTTGTGCGCATGCGCCTAGAGCACACTTCTTGTTATTTTTGCATAGTTTGTTGATGGATTACTTATAGTGCAAATACTTAATATAGCGTCGCGATTTCTAAGCGGATTTGTTGCGTGCAAATGCGGAGCACGTAATTAGAACGCGCGATCGCGCCGCTTGCCGTGTATCACAATAATTGGCATTGACAATAATTGCTTGCATGCAGGCGGACGCATGAATAGCAGTCTATTCGGGGCGCGTTGCCGTGTTCGATTTGCAATTTAGTGCGATTAACTGCGCGCGTGCAATTGGGTGAATGTGAGATTACAAGATTTGTGCTGATTTTGTAGAAATTTTACTAAAAATAGGCGTGCCGCATATAAAGCGCTTAACCTGCTGTAATCTTTTAGAAGCTTTGTGCTGCGCAGCCGTAGCACAGCTTCGACGTTAAGTGCATGCAAAAAGTGGGCGGCGTGTTATCGTATTGATCGCCGCTTACTTGCTAGTACTCAAACCACAAAAAAATAGAATATCGTGTACTCTTAAATATATTCCAACCATAAAATCGTGTTTGAGTTTTGTCAACTACCAAAAAATGTCGCATGCGCTGCAGGCGTTCAAGTTGAAAACGGCCGCGCAACCAAATTTGCCGCTACCCAAAGCGTTGGGGCGCCGCGCCCATTTGCTTGCAACAAAAAATTGGTGGAAATTATGTTTTGTGTACGGTCATGATCCGTCGAAACTTTACCGTGAAATCACTTACAACACAGAGTCGCCAAAAGCAGCGGACAATAAAACAGATAATATAACAATGAATGCCAGTGAGAATACCGCTACGGCGTGTAATACGGAGGCTGCTGATTCATTGCGCGCCGCGACAATGTCACCAGTGGAAAGCGGCAGCGCATCGCAAAGCTCACTGAATGATGCTGCAAAATTATTTCCACGCAATATGCCGAGCGTAAGGCGCAGTCGCAGGCGCATAGCTGCCAAAACAGTAGCAAGCGATGAGACAGCGGTTAACTCAGAGTTGCCAATGATTGCTATGCAAACGGCAGAGAAGAAAAAAATATCGAAGAGCGCTGTTTTGCATCGCGTCGATAGTAGCTGCCACAAATCGAGTCTCTCAAGGGTCACCAAGTTGACGCCGCGCAAACTAAAGGCGCCAAATGGTGGGCAAAGGCGGCAACATTGTCGGCGCACGCCATTTAGTGAGAATAATGCAACGCTGATTAATGGTAAGCGTGAGGTTAGTGTACACAGCAAAGAACGTAGAACTAAGTACAGAGCGCACGCGCAAACCAATGACAGCGACAAGCCGCTTGATGCTGAAAACGTTACGTACCGCGAAGCGCCCAGCGTAAATAAGGCGCCAACACAGCATGCAAGCACTGCACGTTGCCACAAACATAGCAAGCAAGCGCTTTACGCTGAGAAAGAGCAACAAAAATATGAGCAATTAACAGGTATGCAAGCGCAAGAAACGACGCGCCAGCAACTGCAGCAGCGTGAAATTGCAGAAACGCTCCAACAACCAGCGCACACACACCAACATTACAATAAACCACTAAAATTGTCACTACTGCCGCAGAAATTGTCTGCCGCAAGCGCGTTGTCATGCGCGGTCACCCAAACTGCCGATGTTCAATACGCGCAAAACCGATTGGCCGCAATCAGCGCATTGCCATCACCCTCTGCCGCCTCACAGACTCACTCTCATCAATCGAGTCTCATTAGCTACGATTTGAGTCGTTCCACAAGTCGCCTAAGCTGCTTTGAGTCAATACCGAATGCGGTTAATGCCATAACAACAACAGCAGCAGCAACAACGGTTGAAAAGTCTCTAGCAAGTCAATCACATACCAACGCTGGCAAACTAAGTCACAAGCCGCATCACCAACATATGGATGACACATTTCTGTCATCGGGCATATCGTGTGGCGACGCTGAGACGCAATCAGAAGCGAGTTGTAGTTCGCCATCGCTGCTGCAACTACAACTTGTCTGCAGCGGTAGCAATAATGTAGCCCAACTGCATGCGGCTGATATTGGCGCGCATATGGAGGACGTCGAGGATGCTTTAATTGAGGCAGAGGTGGCACAGCTTACGGCCAATTTGCGGCGTGACGAAGAGGCGGCCGAGCGACGCCTGTCACGACGCGTCGAGGCCACAGCAAAAATGTTGCAGACCAAAAATGCTGTCTGTTCAAGTGGGAGAAAAGCGGCGTCAGTCGTGGCAGCAAAGAAAGTCGCCGTCATCACCAATGCCAAAACAATGTCAACAACTATGACAACAAACGCAACGCCAACAACAACAAGCGCGGCAACAGCAGTCTTACCACAATCACTAAATGTTGCTGATCTACGCAATTTGAAAGTTTGTCGCAATCGCAATGCCGTGTGGATGCTTTCGTGCGCCAACAACAACAATAGCTGCATAGCGCCCATACCGGATGACGCGCAGCTAAGCGATATTGAAGAGCAGCTTGCACGCTTGCCATCCAGCGATGAAGTGGATATGACGAGTGGCGTGTCGTCGATGCTTGAAGAGTCAGCAAACACAGTAGCAAGTAGCACAGCAGAAAGTGCAGCAACAGCACTGACAGCAAAAACAACAACTACAAGCTCGTGTGTGCAGCAGCAGCTGTAAGTGGACTTCAGTCAATAAAAATATCTGTAATTTATTGGTATTTTTTGTATGAGCATAGAAAGCTGTCAAGAATTCTTTGTTATTTATTTTTGTTCTCACACAATGACCCCTATGACTTTAGCTTTCATTTTCAGTAAATAATCTAAAATTATATCATAGCCATTAGCATTTCAATAGTTCCGCCGCGCTCAGCTGCTAAACTGCCGATTAGTCTGTAAACAGGCTTTTATTGTCAGCTTTAATGGCTTGATTGGGCGCGTCCAAATTTACACAAATAGAACAAAGCAGTCTGTGCTTCTATTCTTTACAGATGAACACATGCTCAACAGTGGCTTAGTTTGCTTTTAGTGTTGAAGGGATTTAAGTAGGAAAATTTCTTTTTCTTATGTAGAAAGTGATTGGAAGAGCTTGAAGAAATAATACAAGTTTTTTTACTCTAACTTTTCTTCAAGCAATTTTCGTAAAAATTATTGAGATTAGATTGACATATGTTAAGTTCGTTTTCTGATTTCGCATGTTAAAATGATAACGCAAGCTATACCTCATGGAGCTCATGGAACTTCTTTATGTTACTTTAGTGTGTATTAGATTATGTTTATGTGTTTGTGATATGTTTTGGTATAAATTCTAGAAAGCACATATTTTTTCAATTAGTTAGTTGCATTAAACAATATTAGAAGAAATATGTTCAAAATTATTTTCCTAAATAACTACCTTCTTATATATAGTTTCAAATAATATGAAAATTCAAATTTCGAAAGTTTTTCGTTTAGGGTTAAATTTATCGGTCTCGAAATAAATTAATGTTTTTGACTTTGAAGTCGAACAACATTTTGTAGGTGCTTTCAATACGCCAAGTAGAAATGTACGGAACGGATAATTAGTATAGTAGTATAGACTGCCAGCGCGGAGGGAGCGGGATCCAGGCTTTAGTTCTGATAAATAGTAATAAAAGAAATACTTACGATTTTATATTCACTTGTCATTTTATGATTTAAGATTTTATGTTTTATTTCGACAGTAACTTATGGGGTTACATAGGTTTACGGGTTTCAAAAAATCGATTTTCTTCGATTGTCTATAATAAATAAGTGCGCCGTTCTTAAACACGTTTTCTCGAAAATATTTTTGAAGTCCATGGCACATTTTCAAACTACTCAACCGATATTCATGAAATTTTGCACAGATCTTTGAGATACATTTTTTAAAGACTTGAACGAAGGATCTTTTTTCAATTACAACTATTTGAAAAAAAAGTTTCGCAAAAAACTTTTTTTTTCAATATTATTTTATTTTAATTTTATTATTTTTTGTATATCTGCCAAAAATCCAATTTTCTGTTTTTTTTTTCGTTTTATCCAAGCTATAAGTTAAGGTTTTAAGTAAAACAAGTATTTTTTCACTTTAAATGATCCTGTAAGGAGTTATCCTGCCAACGCGGGCGCAGCTGTTTTCCGAGGGGTCACCGGAAATGGCGTCGCGATGGCCGAGCTTAAAATATTTTTTCCAAACATTTCTGAATTGCTTTGTTAATAATGTATGTTTGGAACAATAAAAATTCTAATAAAATATTTAAATTTTTCTATGAGAAAAAATTGTTGAAAAAAGGCAGTTTTTTTCCCTAGGAAACCCATGCTTTGAGCCAATGAAAATATCAAAAGTTGTCTAAGATCAGTACAGAACTTGTTAGTAATCAAGAAAGTGGTGATACCTTTTTGATGAGGAACTCGTTTACTCAATTGTATGGAATTCCATTTACTATTTTGTTTATTTTTTTCTTTTGGTTTCACATGTACACTTTTTGATAAGAAAGCAGCGCCTAAATCTTGTGAGTATTAATTGGCGAATCGATGAAAGCTTTTGTATCGATAATATTACTATTGTTAATATCAATTAAAGCTACCATTAGTAATATTATTACTACCAGAATTTATTGTTTCTTCAACAGAATAGAACAAAGAACGGACCAAACTGAAAATCAACCTCTCGCAGTCTCAAATTAAAAGAATTTGGAATAAATCGAAGTGCCAATATATTTGCATATATTCCATATACTGTTCTGTACTGTATTCACTGAAAAAAAATGCAAATTTCAATTTTATTTAAGAAGATTACAAGCATGAATAATTAAAATGCGTTGCATCCTTAACTTGTATTGTATTGATGTTTTGAGATTAAAAGCTTTCTGAACTGCAACAAGTTTTTTTTTAAATATTGTTGGAGATAATTTCTATTTAAATATAATAGTAGAAGTTGTTGAATATTTTTGAATTTCTTCGAATTTTTTTGAAAATATTGTTTTGATCGAACTTCTATAAAAATGATAAATGTTGTTGAATTTATCGCAATTGCCTTTTTACCCCCATCGTAAACAAACGATTAACTATGTCTACATATTTTACAGCGGCAACGCAATGGAGTTAGCAGCTTATTCTTCTTCGATTTCAAAAGAATCATTATCGGTTTCTTTAGAGTGATTGTACAAATATGCACTTAACTTATTCAGTCTGATCATTGTGTAATACTTAGTCATTTGTTAAGTTTGCCTTAGGATTTTGGACGAAAGCCGTAAGTTTATTGTTCCAAACTGTTTTAAAATGTCTAGTCTTGCATCGAACTCGAAATTAATCTAAATAAACTTGAAATGCTCAATTCTAAACTTAAAAAGCATATTACTATATTGGACTATCTATTATTTATTAAAACTCAACTCTCAAAAAGCCATAACTCACATGGAAGAACACCTGTGACTTCTAAATTTTCATAAGAAAGTGTTCTTCTACTTGGCAAAATAAAGTTTGCTGAACATTTATAGAGTGATTCTAAAATCAAAAATATTTCGAACTAATTGCAGTGGCTATAGTAGAGGTACCAATGGTACCACTTTTTTAATTAATTTTGTTATCAAAAAATCACTTCACTCGAAATCCATGCATCTATACGATCCCGACCGAAGCATGGTAAACCATCAAAACCCGATGGAACAAGCTACCTGAGTGCAAAACTGCAAAAGCCATGTGCAAGTTAGAGTCGGTAGGTCAAAAGTACAGAATATTCCTATTGGCACTCGATAGAGACTGTAGGAAAATGATGGAAATACTAAGTGGTCGCTGTCTGGTGGCGACAAACGCGAGCAGGATGGTGCTGACTAAACGAGAAGACTGCAGGAAATGTGTAGAGTAGGGCAGCAGAGAAAAAATAGAGCATCTCTTGTGCACTTGTCCCATTTGCTGTGAGCATAAGAAATAAGTGGAAAATATTAAAATAAGTTAAAGATTTTTGTATCCAAACTGTCACTCAGAAGTAATTTTATAATAAACTTTTATTTCCTTCTTTCTTACTTGTTTGAAGAGCGCTGAATCTCAAATATGTTTCTAGAAAAACCAATTTGTCTACGTGTTTCCAAAAACTTCTAAAATATTAAATATTCAAATTTTGAACTAATTGCAGCTAGCAGCTACAAGCGCCATTTAAGTCACAGGAGTCTGTCCACAAATTTACATACTCTACATATATTTATGTTTGCTATATATAGAAGCTTTTGAAAATCATCATCTGCTAATTACCATATAAATATTAAGCTCATTAAGAAGCTATGCAAAATTAATAAAAAAAATGAAAATATTTTCTCAAAAATTAAAATTCGTAAAAAGTCAAATATGAATTTATACTGTGTGTGTGTGTTTTCTAGCACATATACACATGCACATTACATACCACAGAGAATTAATGAGCTGCGTTTACATTATTTCGCGCTTCCACTAATTAATTTATTCAAAAGCCATTAGCGATAAACGAAACTCCATCTTCTTCTTAATCACACTTTATGCTGTTTCTGCGCTTTAATATTTATTTACCTGCGCATTTTTCTGTTAAGCGTTTCCCCTGTGCCATATGGTGTAGAGCGTCGCCGCGCATACGACAATGTGTCAGAAGCAATTTTGTAGTAGTCAATTGATGAGGCGCACCAATCTGGCATTTGGTTAGTTGTTTTACCAAAAATTGTTTGGCTTATGGACATTTGAGGCGCCCAGCGGCGGAGCAGCGCGCCAATCAAGCGATGAACTGCCGAAAAAGCCGGCAAGGCAACATTGAAAAGGCGTTGCAAATTGCGAATTATTAATAGCGGTGTCACTTAAGCGTATAAAAGTATGCATATACATACACATGCACACATAGCCATACATATATACACACATATATTTATGCAAAGTAATTTTTGGTAATTCTCGAAATTGCATTCGCATTATTTAGTTGTCAAAAGAGTTGTAAGCGGCGAGGCATCCTTCAGCAGCCGGCAGTCTGACACACTTTCATTGCTGTTGTTTTGACTTTTTTTGGTTATGACATGATGCATACGCTGATTGCATGTAATAAAGACATAAAAGCACAAATAACAGCTGCTGACAAAAAGCCATTTTTTATGAGCGTTTAATGACTGGGCCGCGTACTTTTCGAATTTATCGTTTGTTTTGAAGACGCAGACGCACGTGCGAAGAGCTGGAAAAAATTATGTATGTGTATACATTTACATTATATGTAGATATATGTATGTGCACAAATAGTATGTATCTATTTCTTAGGCATAAAACTTATGGGTTTTAAATTGTGTAATATTTTTCTGATTCGTAATATATTTAACCGATAAATGAAAGTCAAGTAGTTGCCACCCAACTGAAAACATGCAAATACATTAATTTAATTTTCGTCGAAATAATAAATCAATTAAACAAAACTGAAAGGCTTTGAATACTTATATACAAATATTTACAAAAGGAGTTGCCACCTGTAAAAAAATGTTTCAGTAAAAAATGCTGCTAAAATAAAAAATATCAATATAGACATCAACTGAAAAGTTGTAAGAAAGCTTTCGTTATTTTGAATAAATATTTTGGAGATGGTTGCCACCTATTTGCAATTTTTAATTTAATAAAATTTATTAAATAAATTATAACAATATTGACAAGAAACAAGGATTTTATCGACGAAATTTTGAGAAGACTGCCACCTGTTTCAAAAATTTAATTTAAGCTATTTGGAAAAATTTAGTAAACTTGACTGAACTCACAACCAGTGAATATTAAAAATTTTAAATTTACAATAAAAAATTTAAAATGCATAATCGCCACACAAACTTTTTACGTTCTAAACAAACAGCGAAGCGCACATGAAATGTCGAATGAAGATCAAACTTCACTAAAACTTTAAAAAAATATTTTAACTACGTTTCAGATGGTCCATCCATTGAGTTCAATTTTTGATTAGTCGTTTGAGCATTTTGATTGGTAACTGCAAATGACACGAGTGATGTATTGCTCCAAGGACTGGATCGAGGCGGAATTGTCCGCATAGACCTTAGGCTTTGCATATCCCAACAGGAAAAAATTTAACGATGTGATATCACACGATCTTTATGGCCAATCGACATGAAATTATCTACTCACCGAAAGGTTCTCTCAATAAATCCATTGATGGATTCGATGTGTTTGAAGTGGCGCCCTCTTGTTGAAACCAAATGTCCCGAGATTAAGAGTCGATTATCTTGGTGCGATAATGGTCGCCTTTGACGCTTACGTTTTCAACGGCATCATTTTTGAAGAAACATGGACAGATGATTCCACCGGCCCACCAACCACAACAAACCGTTTCTTTTCCATATACTCATTGAGCCAGAAATAGGCCTCAACGCTGAACAAAATTTTGTTCGAAAACGTTGTTGGAATTTTTCAAAACCCATAAAACGAAGTGGTGTCACTTGAGAAGGTCCAGCGGGTTCAGTTTTTGCACAAACTGTATTTTGTACGCTTTCAATATAAAATATTGACGCCTAGTCATTCCATACGTCAGTCCGAATTGCTGCGAACGGCGCCGAATCGACTCTCCACGGTCTTCGTGTATAATCTCAGCTACGGCTGTTAAACTTTCTTCACTGCGTGCTCTACATCATCTATTCGGTCGAATATTATCTAATAATGAATGCTGAATCTCAAGATGAAGGATGGTGTTGCGAATAGTACGCTCCATACCATAAGTAGAGAAATTTTCGTATCAAAGTTGAACGATTTGTGAACATTATTTAGGCGGTCTGGTCTTCTAATGATGAAATGCCCAACATTACTGAGCAAAAATAACATGATAGCTTGAAACGGCTCACGCATTATCTGTAAAAAAGACCTCTACTTGGATCACCCGTTATAATATTTATTTAAATATTTCAACAAAATTACCAAAATGAAGGCGAAGAGCATTAAAATTAGTTGCTTAGAACTAAAATAGAGTTGCCACTCAATGAAATTATTCTTATAGCAGCTTCAGTCTCTTAATATAGGGAAAGTGGCATGTAAAGAACCAGTTTTTACTATATTGATTTAAAATATTAAATTCGGTTATGTATTAAATATATTCAAAAGAAAACATATTCACAAAAGCTTCTCAAATATATCCATAAAAGATTAAATATTGTCGATACAACCAAAAAGTTTATTTTAAACCAACAATTACTCAAAAAAAGTCTCCCCCAATATCTGCACCCATCAAGTGTCTGTATGTAAAGTAACATAATTTTAAGCCCGTACTAAAAAAAAACGATTTGCAAAAAAAATATATTTCGACTTATTTCCGAAGCAGCAATCTTCGAAAAAGCAGCACATAAATACACAGCCAATAATAACTGCTGCCAAACATATTAATTTTCCTCCATTTATAATTACATTTACATTTTTTACGTTCCCCATCAGCGCAGTGTCAACCAATTGAATTCCAGAAATTCGCCTGCGGTCGCGCTGACCTGTATCGACATGTGCCCAGGCATACACGTGAGCGCGCACCACACATCCCCGCCACATACCCCTTTATCTACAGCGACATGCGAGACCGTTCGTGTGTTGGGGTATGGAATTGATGTGCCGCCAAGAGGACATGCGAATATTGCCACTCATAAATTCCATATGTCGTTTTAATAACCACACATTTATGTGCATGTTGCAAGCCGGCAGCGTGCGGCATTTGCAGCCGCATTGTGGCAACATCAACACGCCCATTCAGTTAAGTCAGAAAAATTAAGATCCTCATACACAGACGGCAAAATGGAAGCAAAGATGAAAACCGACACGAAGACGCACAGACTGACCGCACATACGGCGTCTCCCGCTAAGTTCATCCGATGAATGGTTCGCTGATGGCGCTGCGATATATCTCACTTGGCAGCTGACTGCCAAGGCATGTACAAATGTACACCGAAGCAGTGCAGAGCAACAATAACAACACCTTATAAGTATGTTCTGGTCCACCGTTTGTTGCGACCATATTGGGAGGCCCCAGCGACATTGACTAACCGCCCAGCAGCCACACGCACACACAAAGGCACACATGCACCCAGGTGCCCATCCAAACCCGCATATCGGGCTCGTAAATCGCACCTTTCGATGTTGCTTAGCTCGTGCATCTTCGTATATCAGCACGAGATAGGCAGCTCAACACTTTTATCGCTTCATTTGCATGCTTTTGTGCGCCACCAGCCCAGCCTCCGCAGCTGCGCGCCTCCACTGGTTGTGGCGACTTTAAATTGCTTTGTATTATGCATAAAAAGCTTGTGGACGAGCGCAGCGAAGGCGGTGTGCTCACGCGCAAATCTTTTGTTTGCGTGCATTGCGGCAATTTCCTCACGCACACAACTTCAGCTCGCATCAGTTTTATGTCCAAGCCGCGCATTCACCGGTTACCATCTTCCATCTATGAAAGCTAAGTAGCTGGTTATAAATCTGATTTATGAGGTGAATGTTTGAGTTATAAAGTGTTAGTGTGGTGTTGCTATTGTTGTTGTCGGCCGTCAATTTGCAATTCTTAAGAATTTCGCAATGGTTTCGGGTATCGTATTCAAATGTCATGTGTGTATATATGTACATATATGGCAGAGCGTGGCATATTACTACTTTTACTTTTTATATGACACGAAGTTTCAAGTTTTATAGGCGGATTATGTGCGTTGCGCTATTGATATGGTTTGCCATAAAAACTTCAAAAATGTCAGCAGCTAAAATGTTTTCAAGCTCATATTAGAATAATAATCAGTTAGAATTTTTTAGCATTAGTGTTTCTATTTGCTATCAGTTTCGAAATTTCGAATTTTTCCGATTCGCCATGATTTTGCTATAATAATATCCAAAGTGTCTGTTAGTTGCCATAACAGAGCTCAAAAACCTTAATGTCAATTAGCACTTAATTCCAATGGAGAGTAATTAAATACTTCCTAAGCAACGCTGTTTATTTGTTACCGACATTAAAAAGCAAAAATTACATTAAAAAAATTTCGGAACTTTCTCTAAAAAAGATTATCTTGCAATATCAGTTTGTACATAGCATGAATACTTTCCGAAAGAAGAACAATTTTGGACGACCTTCACGAGACTCGTCTTGTAGTGATCTGCAGGCCACGATTGAATTCACCATGCCATCTATAAACACTGGGCTTTGAAGCAGCTTTATCAACAAAAATTTAAATAAGTTAGTCAATGCACTGTTGTTGAGTTAATCCACGTCGAAAGTTGTTAAAATATTAATAATTTTTGGCCGAGATGAATATTTAAAGTTACTGTAAACAATAAAAATAGTGCTCCTAAGTCAAAACGTTCTGAGTTTGGCTAACATCAAAAATATCAAATTTCAGGATAAAGTTGTGAGTTGCTAGATTGCAGCACTAGGATTGCCAAATCCCGAAATATAAAAGGCAAACGTACGTAATACTTTCAGAGTTTCATTTACTTCAATCAATAAAAAATTTATTTAAAAGTTCTGGTACGTGGAGTCTTTATGTGGTGAAAGGATCTAGAAAAGACCACTCTTGCAAAGAAACTCGAGAGCGTTTAACGGGCGGGGTTCATCAGCATGCCATGCCATGCCAAAGATGCCATCAGACTCAAAGAGTCTAGGTTCCTAACAGAACACAAGTGTGAACACTCGGAAATCCTCACTCACTTTGACTTCATACCGAATCACGGAGTCGCTAAACCGAACTCTGGCGGCTGCTTCTTTACCTATATACCGGCGAGGGAGTTGTGGGTGAGAAGAAACCGTTGGGGGAGAGGGTCAGTGAGCTTCTTCAAGGGTCAAAGCTGGGGAGGAAGGTTAGTGGAAGGGTCCACTCTCAGGAGCTCTCTATCAACTCCAGTTTCAGACTTCCTGACTTTTGCAGTGTCTTCCAGGCCGAGGGTGCAGCCATTAAGGTAGCAGTAGATTTACTACTCCAGAGTGCAGCCTCTTTCAGAGAAGTGACCATGCACTCAGATAGCAGAGACGCGAGTTCAAGGCTAGTAGAACTCATTAACTGTGCGTTCAGGGCTGGTCGAAGAGTGCCTAACTTCGCTATCAATGTATGGGTGCTGGGCCAGAGCGGAATTGCAAAAAATTGTAAAGTTGAGCTGGCTAGGAAAGGCACGCTAAAACCGCTATCGGTAGAATGGAAGCGGATTGGTGCTCCGGTATCCTCTTGTGTTCTACTACTGGTCTGCGGGGAGGACCACCATTTGCACATCGCAAAAGCTGTTTGCCCCAAGATCGTTCGCAAGAGATCTAATGATCTCTTTGCTTTCAGTATGGCTAGCCTATCCCTAGGGTTTGAGCCTGGGAATCTTACTAGACGCCAACTGCAGTAGCTGTATGGAAGAATATGAGGGAAAAGCAACTCTGCACTTCCTTCTTGTCTGTCCCGCATTTCGTCAAGACTTAAGCAGATGGGGGCGCCAACCGAGCTAGACGGGAGTGGAAATTAAACGCCTGTGCAAATTTGTATTGGGTACTAAGCGGTTTGCAAATTGCACTGCACTACTTTAAATAAAATTTCGAAATTATTATTCCTATCTTTCCTTATCTCAAAAGCTTATTCCACTTTTCTTAATATTTTATTTCTTACTGAATGGGTAAATATCTCCAGCCCTTTGCACGGTAATTTAATACTCGAAATTCCTGCAAATTGATTGTGCGCATTAAATTGACATTCGCGGTCGGGCGATCGCCGCTGTCACCGTTTACTTGCTTATATTTTAAAAATGCCAGTGAAGCAAGTAAATATGGTACTTGTATAAATATGAGCGCATACACAAAAGAGTCTTCCTCACTTACCGCAACAGCAAATATGTATTAATTGAAGAAACGTATTGGAGCTCAATAATCATACAAAAAAATAATAAATACATAAAAAGGGAAAGGTAAAAACTGTGGCTTCAAGTCCATAGACCTTCACATTGAATTCCTTTTCATAGGTTTGTGCAAAAGGTGAATGTATGCATATGTTCATATATATAATTACTTATTTACATATGTATGTGCGTGCGCACAATGTGTGGCGAACAAAGGCCAAAGTCACTTTCGAACTTGGCCACAAAGAACATGACGATTGGTGGCAGTCGTTAGGCTGAGCGCTTAACAAAGCGCGAATCATACATATACATATGTACACTTTGGGAGTGCGCTAAGCTTAGCTTGGGTTAATATACATATATATTAATGTATATATATGTACATATGTATACCTGTATGTGTAAATCACTGCATGAGCGCGCTGGTGTGAGCGCCTTAATGGCTTTTCAATCGGCATTTATGCGAAAACAAAGTATTCTGCAAACAACAACAAATTAAGTGGAGATAAATATACAAACGTATGTGTTCCTCTTTACTTATTGATACTTAAATTTCAATTTTCCGCCTCTGTCAGCGGCCAGGCGTGAGAAGGTCAGACGAATAAGCGTCCAGGCAGCCAGCTATCCAACTGTAATAGTAGTACAAATACATACATACATCACCTAAAATGAAAAACAACGTATCATAAAAAAAAGTCGAAAATCGCTATATAATATAATAACCAATACAAAACCAAAATATCGAGTGTATGATAGTCATTATATAACCAAAACTAAAATTTGGTTTTAATATGAGTGGTTTCTATTATAAAGGTTTTCCTTCGCCCGTAAACTTATGAAAAGTGATGTTACGTTATTTTACATTTTAGGTGATGATAAACATATAAGAATATATGCTTAAATAGGTATATGTATAGCACTCAACAGACTTACCATGACGCTTTTGAGCGCATATATCGATAAGTTCTGTAATTATAAAAGTAAATTTGCATATATCCACATAACTATGTGTAACATATATGTATGTATGTTTATATACGTATATATGTATATGTATTTATACTAAAAAATTCCATTATTATCTCTCGAGGAATTTGCGGCGGCCTTTTTACATATATATGCCGACGCCGCCGAACACTTTACTCCTGCACAATTTTATCCTCCATTAAATGAATATAGATATATAAATGAATATACGTACGTACCCTCATTTAGCCGATTTCAAAGTTGGCATGTAAAATGGAAAAATGTAATTAAAGTCGACATTAAGCAGCGAATCACGGGTGGTCGCTTTGCTAATAAAAATGAAAATTGTGGCGAGCAAAAGTTGTGAGCAGCACCAAATCGGCCCAACCAGCATAAGCAACGTGTATGGTACAAGTGGAGCAGAGATGAAAGCAAAGTCGACTACAAAGTGTAGCGCTAAATTTGTGTTTTCTTGCTTTTTAAGAAAAAACATATGGACGTTGCGACTTTGAAGAGTAACACAAGCTCCGATCAGCCTACTTACGTCGAGTATTTGCTACATCATATTGCCGTATGATGCCCGTACTTATGTATTTAATTAAAAAGAAATTCATTTTAGTTGATTTTAATTGAAAGCAGCGCTGACAGCAGAGAGTAGTGATTGCTTTTCAATTACTTTTTTCTAATGGTCAATTTAATCTTTTTTATCGTATTGGTTTTTGAACTCCTAAAGTATTCAATTTATGACAAATTAATTGAGCTACTCTGAATGAATATTTAAATCACTGCGAAGGTTTAATTTTACTAAAGTTAAAAATAAATATTGATGGAAGAGTGATTAAAAGTATTTAAGAAAGTTAAAAGCATTTTTCACCGCCGGATTTTATTAAAATTGATAAAACTTTTACCGAAACGTTTCAATTGATGAAACAAATTTATGGCAATGATTGCCTATCTCGAGCAGAGTGCACGAGTGGTTTTAACATTTTCAAAGTGGCCGTGAGGACATAAATCACGATCAACATGTGGGTCAATCATATTACGTGATCAAATTCATCAAAAATCAGCCGAGATCATCATTTAAATTCATGGAAATGGAATTGAACATCTCCAAAACATCGATATATTGCATTTAGATCGAACATTTGGGCTTACGAAAGTTATGTGCACGGTTTGTTCCGCACAAATTGACTGACGACCAAAAATTGCTCAGAATCCAACATTCGAAGGACATCATTAAAGAGGTTATTTGTCCAAAAATCACATTTTAACCATTAACCACTCCCCGTATTCACCTGATATGGCACCGTGTGATTTCTTCCTTTTCGTAAAAATGCATTTGCCTATGAAAGGAAAGCGTTATGCAAACGTAGAGGCCATTCAAAAGGCTTGCACCGGCATACTGGTGGCCATACTGGCCAACGAGCTAAAACATACGTTCGACATGCTTTTGGAACGTGCAAAGCTATTTTGAAGCAGAAGGAGACTATTTTGAATAAAATAAACAGATTTTGCCGAAAAAACCATTTGTTCTATTTTTTTTAAGTTCTTTTTACTTTGGAACGCACCTTGTATACCTGTATTGCCGTCATGAATAGGTAAAAAAATCTCTTTGTTTAAAATACCCATAGAAAAAATA
Organism: Bactrocera neohumeralis; assembly: GCF_024586455.1. Classification (NCBI taxonomy): domain Eukaryota; kingdom Metazoa; phylum Arthropoda; class Insecta; order Diptera; family Tephritidae; genus Bactrocera; species Bactrocera neohumeralis. Next base: position 44,003,895 of record NC_065921.1, read on the forward strand.
TTTCTAAAATGCAACTAAAATCATTGAAAATAAATAATCATGCTCGCTTTTTACTAATTTATGAACTGCTAAGTCAGCACATTGCATTAATCAACAAAAAGTAATTCTTAGCTTAAAACAAATCTCATAAATATTGTGGTCAGTTAACATAGCGAATTACCAGGCTAATTGAACCAAAATAAATTCCATCCATTTATCATTCTTTCCTCATGCCATTACTCATCAAATAATTATGGTTGTTCCCAAGTATCTGCCTCGGTTTCCATTGACTTCTTCGCAAAATTTCTCAATTTTTCAATTATTGTATTAAATTATGATTTCATTGCTGAAATTCCAGAGTAATTCGAACAATTCGCTGGACTTAAGTGGAGGGCATTAAGAAGGAAAGTAATACCAAAACAAAAATTTTGAAATCGTATTAAAAAAAGTGATCTGAAAAGTGGGAAGGAAAAAACAGCAAATATAAAATGATTACGCGGTCAAAGATCATGTGAAAGGAAAAAATAATTGCGGCATATTGATAAAATACTATTATGTATGCTGTCCAGATATTTTGGAATTTCGGCTTGTTTTTAATAATTTAGTTAATAAGAGTAATCTAGTTCTCACAATTTGTTGTTAAGTTATGGTCTGGAGAAAATTTTGAGTTTAAAACATTTTTTGTTTCATTAAATTTCTCTGCTAGATGTCCGAATGACAGAAAACATATTATTGTGACAGAGAAGTTCATAGGCTTAAGTGTATTAAGTGGAGTATTTTAGGAAAATATGTATAGAAGAATCATACAAAGGAGTTAAAACTATTTTTCATTTATTATAATCTATGATCTTGGTTAGTTAAAGAGGCGAGAACTAACTTAGTCTTAAATACTGTACCCATCCATTTGCTTTTTAAAAATAATTTATCTGCATCCGTAGGTACTCTGCAATCAAATCAGCTTCTTCTTCTTCTTAATTGCCGTAGACACCGCTTACGCGATTATAGCCGAGTTAACAACAGCGCGCCAGTCGTTTCTTCTTTTCGCTACGTAGCGCCAATTGGATATTCCAAGCGAAGCCAGGTCCTTCTCCACTTGGTCCTTCCAACGAAGTGGAGGTCTTCCTCTTCCTCTGCTTCCCCCAGCGGGTACTGCGTCGAATACTTTCAGAGCTGGAGTGTTTTCGTCCATCCGGACAACATGACCTAGCCAGCGTAGCCGCTGTCTTTTAACAGCTCATCGTTCCATCGAATGCGGTATTCGCCGTGGCCAACGCGCAAAGGACCATACATCTTTCGCAGAACTTTTCTCTCGAAAACTCGCAACGTCGACTCATCAGTTGTTGACATCGTCCAAGCCTCTGCACCATATAGCAGGACGGGAATTATGAGTGACTTATAGAGTTTGGTTTTTGTTTGTCGAGAAGGGACTTTGCTTCTCAATTTCCTACTCAGTCCGAAGTAGCACCTGTTGGCAAGAGTTATCCTGCGTTGGATTTCTAGGCTGACATTGTTGGTGGTGTTTACGCTGGTTCCAAGATAGACTAAATTATCTACAACTTCAAAGTTATGACTGTCAACAGTGACGTAAGAGCCAAGTCGCGAGTGCGACGATTGTTTGTTTGATGACAGGAGATATTTCGTCTTGCCCTCGTTCACTGCCAGACTCATTTGTTTTGCTTCCTTGTCCAGTCTGGAGAAAGCAGAACTAACGGCGCGGGTGTTAAGGCCGATGATATCAATATCATCGGCATACGCCAGCAGCTGTACACTCTTATAGAAGATGGTACCTTCTCTATTTAGTTCTGCGACTCGAACTATTTTCTCCAAAAGCAGGTTGAAAAAGTCGCACGATAGGGAATCGCCTTGTCTGAAACCTCGTTTGGTATCGAACGGCTCGGAGAGGTCCTTCCCGATTCTGACGGAGCTTTTGGTGTTGCTCAACGTCAGCTTACACAGCCGTATAAGTTTTGCGGGGATACCAAATTCAGACATCGCGGCATAAAGGCAGCTCCTTTTCGTGCTGTCGAAAGCAGCTTTGAAATCGACGAAGAGGTGGTGTGTGTCGATTCTCCTTTCACGGGTCTTTCCAAGATTTGGCGCATTGTGAATATCTGGTCGGTTGTTGATTTTCCAGGTCTGAAGCTACACTGATAAGGTCCAATCAGTTTGTTGACGGTGAGCTTTAATCTTTCACACAATACGCTCGATAGAACCTTATATGCGATGTTGAGGAGGCTAATCCCACGGTAGTTGGCGCAGATTGTGGGGTCTCCTTTTTTATGGATTGGGCATAGCACACTTAAATTCCAATCGTTGGGCATGCTTTCGTCCGACCATATTTTACAAAGAAGCTGATGCATGCTCCTTATCAGTTCTTCGCCGCCGTGTTTGAATAGCTCGGCCGGCAATCCGTCGGCCCCTGCCGCTTTGTTGTTCTTCAGGCGGGCAATTGCTATTCGAACTTCTTCATGGTCGGGTAATGGAACGTCTGCTCCATCGTCATCGATTGGGAAATCGGGTTCTCCTTCTCCTGGTGTTGTGCGTTCACTGCCATTCAGCAGGCTGAAGAAGTGTTCCCTCCATAATTTAACTATGCTCTGGGCATCAGCGACTAGATCACCTTTGGGGGTTCTACAAGAGTAAAATCAGCTAGTTGCACTATATTTAACAACTAGTTCGTATGAAGCTAATGCCTAACCAAGTCAACCACTGCCTTTACTCAAGCAAAACCTGGTATTTCTCTTTGAGCTGATATCCTAAAAAAGTTTATTGGCAGATTTTGATCAAAAATATGGCACTTTCTTACTAGTTTAAACAGAAACATAATTGCCAAGCTCATTTCATGTTTTTAGAATGGTTCTAATTTCGTTTCTGTTCAAAATCTCCATGGTTTGATTTAAGTAAATACTGCTTGAATTACTTTGCAGTTTGGTGTTACTTTGCTCTCTTTCTTAACATTCCAAAATTCTTAATAAGCCAGAGACTTTTCTGACTAGTTCAATTTAAGTCAGAAAATTCTAATAATAAACTGATTGTTTCTCTTACAGCTTTTTCATTGCTGGGTACATATGTGTGTACTTGCACATATTTATATGCTTCATTGGTCTCGCCCGTCAACAGACTTTCGTGCCAAACCAATTTTGATCGCCTTCAAAGAAGGGCAACTAAAAGAAACCAAAATTGGAGCTTGTGATTAGTTATGCACGCAAAAGCAAGCCGCAAATCAAATTTACGAAAATTCAAACTTTTTGAAATGATTTTGAGTTAATTGAATTTGCTCGTTTTATTTCGTAGCTAATTAGCAAATAATTGAGTTTCCAAAAGAGTAAAAAACAGATAGGAAGCATATGTGATAAAGAAGCATATAATCGTGTTCTACTATGCATACTTACTTACTGGTATATACTACTATGAGCAAAAAATAGTAAGAATTTCTCCTCCTCGGCCTCTTTTTATGAATAGCTTCCTTGGTGAGAGATTCGGATAATCGAAGAAAACTGCCAACGTAACCTTGATTTTTGATCTGATTTGACATAGTTTTTCGGCTTCGCCTCACATTCGACCGATTCATCATCTGTTCCTGGGTCGTAAGCATAGACCCAATATTCATCGCCAGTTATAACAGTTTCATAACATCCTGCTAGTCGAATAGCATTGTTTCACACACGTTAACACAATGCGGTTTTTCGAAAAAATTTAGTGGTTTTGGAACTAATCGACGAGTTAGGTCCAAATGATATTTCAAAATGGTTGTCCTGCCGATATTCCAATGATACCAAAAAGATCTCCGACTATTAATTGTCGATTCTTAAGCACCAATGCCTTCATTTTATTGATGTGTTGATCATTAGTTGATGTTGATGACCATCCTGGACGTTGTTCGTCGTCAACGCGTTCTCTAATGCTCATCCGGCTCCCATGTGATGCCAGTAAGTTGTGAGCTGTCATAAGGCCAGCAACCGTTTTATAGTCTCTGTTTGCCCGTTTGAGTAAAATACATGCGGGGTTTTCTTCGGTGCTCTTGCACGTGTCCTTAAGACATTCCATCTCATTCTGATCACTCCCTTTCACAAACTTTAATTCTTATCGTTTTTAGTGACCTCCGTATTTCCTGTACTGGTTTGGTATCCAGTCGAACGATACTTTTGGAAATCTTACCAGCTATTAGGTTTTTCGAAATTCGCTTGTGGCCCGGAACTGCTTTCCGAAAGTCGCTACACATCGACGTATCCACCTTCCTGCCCCAAAGACCTCTGTATAGAAGATAATCCAGTATTCAAGAATTTAAAAAAAAACAAATTACATTTTCAAATAAAATTTCATATACATTTTTTTATTTGGTCAAATACCCAGCCGATGGTTGTACAGTATTCTGGAAGCTTGTAGTATTAAAATATAATAATAAAGATCGGTTCACCTGAAAATTAATTATAATAATTATTATTTATGACTTTTTTCATAAAATCAACATTTCTACAGAATTTTGCGGTGGCATGCAACACTTTACCTACCTATATATTATATAACATGTGGTATGTAAGTATGTATATTTGAGTGTAGTTACATATTGGTATATGTTTGTATATATATATACATATGTACATATAGAAACTAAAATTCCATTTCATATAATTTCATAATATGCCGCACTTGTGGTTTACTCTGTTGCACTAGTATACAACCAGTGCGCCGCAAAGATGCATGCAACATTTAACACAGTGCATGTGGCAAGTTATGCCCGCCTGCCCAATTTCGTAATCGCACATACAACCGGCAGCGACCTACAATGCCAGCAAGTGCGGCCGTACTCACGTACTTTCGTGGTCGTTCTCTGAACTCCAAAAGTCAAGGAGCGTGTAATGGAAATTGAAAATGGGGAGCAATGTAGCGGAGGCGGCCAAATTGATGGCGTTGCATGTAGGTGAAGTTGCATGCGCAAGTAGCAGTTGCAAGGCAGCCATGCCACACTATGTTGAATTATGCTTTGCTTATTTTTAGTGACTTCCAAATTGGCTGGTTACAACTTGGATTGAGTGTGGCACGGGAAATGACTCAATGCGAGGAGATGAGTGGAAAATAAGTTTTCTTCTTACTATTTTAGGATTTGTAAGGTCTTGGCAACATATTTTTATAGATATGTATATGTGTACATTAGGGTGATTCAAAATTTTTTTTTTTTTTTTTTCAATTGGTACTCGCAAAAATAGGTTCCTAGACACCTCTAAGAAAGCCTCTTCAAATATGAGTTTTTAATTGTAACGGGAAGGTCCTCCGCCTAACGGTTTTCTATTTTTTCTTATTATCAGATAGAAAAATTTATATCTCGCTTCCAACTACTTGAAAAAATATCTTGTTAATTAGGTTTTGTAGGAAATTGAATGCTCTAAAATATGGTCTCTCATAATTTTTTCGTAAACCCAACCGTTTAAAAGATATTAACGGTTGAAATTTGACTATTTTTGGAAAAATTCTTTATTTCTTATTAATTTTATAACTCAATGAAAAAAAATTATTATGAATGATAAAACACATAGTTTTGTAGGAAATTTACTGCTCTATAAAAATGGTCTACTATGATTTTTCGATTAATTTCGATTAAGTTGCATATTAAGGTGGATCAAAAAAAAAAAATTTTTTTTTTTTCGTTTGATACTCTGAAAAATAGGTTCCTAGACACCTCTAAGAATACCTCTCCAAAAATCTATTCATAATAATAATTTTTTTTTATTGAGTTATAAAATTAATAAGAAATAAAAAATTTTCTCAAAAATAATCAAACTTTAACTGTTAATATCTTTTAAACGGTTGGGTTTACGAAAAAATCATAAGAGACCATATTTTAGAGCATTCAATTTCCTACAAAACCTAATTAACAAGATATTTTTTCAAGTAGTTGGAAGCGAGATATAACTTTTTCTATCTGATAATAAGAAAAAATAGAAAACCGTTAGGCGGATGACCTTCCCGTTACAATTAAAAACTCATATTTGGAGAGGCTTTCTTAGAGGTGTCTAGGAACCTATTTTTGCGAGTACCAATTGAAAAAAAAAAAAAAAAATTTTTGAATCACCCTAGTGTACATGCATGTGTATAAGTATGCCCGCGTGTGTTTGTGCGTCTGCGTGCATCCGTCGATTTGATTGTAAACTATAATTGGTTACGCCTTGAGATTATAAAGAGTTCTCATTGTTCCTTTATTGCGGCAAGTGGCCAAGGCTTTGTTGGAGTCTGAAAAGCGATGGCGTGTTGTTTAGTGATGGCGTCAATAGCGTCAGTGGTCGAAGTCAAGCACATAAGCTGCCCACTAAGCCACTTTCATGAAACTCATGTTGCTTGTATATGTCATAAATCAAAGGGCCTCATGTGGTTATAAAAATTACGTTTTTTCATTCACCGATTTTTTACTTTTCACATCAAAGTAATGCTCGTTTAAGCCAAGCTACAAGCCGCCGCGTCAAGCTTCATTATCTCAATTATTTCATGGAGAAAAATACGTTTTGATAGCCATCAGCTGATATTCTTTGCAAATGCCAAGCTTAGCGCTGGAAGTGTGTGGGTTCGTGTTGAAGTAAAGCAGAAAATATAAAATTAAAAATAAAAATTTCATAGCGCCAAAAATCTTTTCAATTATCAAATAAAAATCACAATTATCCGAGTAACTGCGCAGCACTCAATTCCCTGACGCGCCGCTGTCTTCTTTCGGAAACCCAATAATAAAAGAAACATAGAATTCTTTTGTCTAATAGTCTGTTGCCTTTTTTAGCCATTTTTGGCAGTTTGGCCGCCTTGAAAGTAACTGTCGCGGTTAGGCTTTAAATGAATTGTCATTGCTTTAAATGGCCTGTCAAAATAACAAACAACATGTTTACAAGCAATGAAAGCAATATTGAAGATTGTTTATTCGAGAAATACATACATAAAGACACCTGCTTTTTTTGCTCGCCTGGGAGAGTAATATTGAAAATTGAGCTCTGGCCAACACATTTGTTCAATCTCATAAATAAGAACTTCATACAAATTCGCAAGCTATTAACTCACCTGTTATCTATGAGGTCCATATTCATTCTTACTTTTATACTTTACTGCAATGAAAGTTTCTACTGAATTAGAAAATACTGAATCTAATAAGGAAAGTCCGTTTGATGCGACTCTCTAATTCCGTCCCATCGATAGTCAGGCAGAGATAAAATTATGACTCCAGAATGTGAAATAACTAAAAAGTTTAGATTTCTGGAAATGCTTTAATGGAAACTAAAAAGAACTTTGACTTAAGTTCTCCAGAAAGTTTTTCCACTGATAACTTGTTGTAAGTTCATTGCAGTTCACCCTTTGTTAAGATAAATCATTACGGTAACTTCCATGATGTCATAAACTATTTATTTCCATATAAAAATGTAAAATCGGCAAAACGCCCTTAACCTGCCAGAAATCTTAATAGGTGTTTTATACCTCTTACCGCTATCACACTTGGATGTCTAGACATATGAGATCTGAGAGGTTCTTGCCTTCACCTGGCACAAGCAGGACAACTGTGGAGGAAGTATTGAGATGATTATATTTCTCACGTTCACCCAAACAGTTGATGCATTGATATCCCGTAATCTGTTTATCTCACTGCAAGAATCCTGATTGGACAGTGTCCAGTTAGAACTCCTCAAATTATGGAAATGTCGACTTCATACGATTTACCCTAAACTAGAATACTGCAAGGCTGCTGGTAGTTGGTAGTTGGCCTACCCTTGCTGAGCTAGCCTGAGGTCCAACCGTTCAGTAATAAATCACAATAAGCCAACAGAGCTCTTAGCAGTTCCCATTCCGCAGTTATTGAGCCTAAAGTAACTGTCCTAGCAAGCTCATTAGCCCTACAGTTTCCAGCACTACCGCTGTGCCCACGCACCCAAACCAGTGTAACCATAAAATAACTCTATGGTAGAGATAAAGAGTGTCGATAACCCTTCACTTGTCTTGAGCTCTACTCCATAGTGGATAATCACCACTCTGAAAAAAGCTACGCTACCTAGCAGTAGGGCGACTGTCCTAACTTTATGACAGCCACCTTCGCTTGGAAGACGCTGCAGTGGTCAAGTAGCCTGAAACTGGAGCTGATGGAAAGTTCTCGGCAGTGTACTCCTCCATCCACCTTCCCCACATGTTAAGCCATCAGTAAAAGACGTCCCCGCTTATCTCCTCTAGCGAGTGATTCCATCCCAAGCCGCCTCGAATGTATGTAAGCAAAGAAACGACTGCTAGAGCTGGGCTCGGCGATATAGTAGTCCAAAGAGGATGCCAGAGTGCCCAGGCTCGCTGTCTTAATACTTAATACTTTATATGTAGTTTGAATTGATTTTTCATACAGTAACAATTTATAAAGATCTTTTACTTCTCCAAATATGTAAACTCAAACACTACACAGTTTGTTCCAAATTTCCATTATTTTAATCGGAAATGAACCACATCACGATTCGAAATTTCGTTAAAATATTTATTCGAAGCTTTGTAATCAATAAACTCGGACACAAATCTGATAAACTGGTAATGTCCCAGTAGTATATCCTCTGTACCTCAGAATGCTGCTGAGAATAAATTAAACTGAGTTTCGATCGGTCTCTCTTATTGGCTTGAATTACCTAACTTTGGGCATGGCAACAAGTACTGATATATTATATTCACTTCACTAGATAAATAAAGATTGATTACTCCCGCTGAGACACCTAAATATACCTAGTATTAAAGTCAAGAGTTCGTTGCTTGCATAGTATTATGGGGGTCGCTGAAAGGGCTACAAGTGAATTTTCTAAGTTTCCACTACTTCATGGTATTAGAGACATTTATCTAATCAAATTGATCGAAATAAACATGTATATATGTATTAAATATGCTTATGTACATTTTTCGTCGACTTTTTTGGTAATAAATGAACTGCAATATACACCAGGTACTGCTGAAACAGCGGTTGATATGTCTTACAATTTATATGACAAAGCCGGTGAGTTGAAAAACTACCTTTACTTTTTTGTTTGGAGAAGAGTGGTAAAAGCATGTGAAAATGGTGAGAGATCGATAATCTACAAATCATTGCATGCAAGTGGTGCATTAAGTCAAAAAATTATGTGAGTCAATCACAGAAACGAACGAAAAATGTCAACACACAATAAAATGCAAATCGAACTGGCTAAGCCCATTTGATAATGCTTATATTGTTTGCATATACCTTTCTACATACCCACATAATATATTATATACATTACATATATCATATGTAAGCTATGCTTTATGTATGTAATATAGTTATATACGCATATCAAATACTTTACATCGAAGAGTTCAATGAAAGCCAAAACGAGGTAAACGAAACAAATGCGAACACTTTGGCAAGCGGAAAAGACGTAAGATTCAGATAGTGAAAAAGAAATGTTGGAAAATGCCGGAAGAAAGTGTCAAGAAAAATGTGTGAACGCGAGCTATAAGTACTCGTACAATATTTGCTTTTCCAATTTGCTGGAGCTTGTGATGTATGTATGTTCACTTACATAACTCTATAAATATGAGTAAATACAGACAAATTGGTGCTAACTACCAAGCAGGTTTTTTCACATATCCTATATTTATAAGTACATATACAAGTAAACATATGTAACACATACTTAATACAAATGTACATATTTAATACATATGTATATATTTAATACAGCCTATAGCAGTTGTAAGATGATACTGTGACGGCGTCGCGCATGCGTTTAGCGCCGCATGGCATTAACACTTTCACAATGCGAGAATATTTATGAGGTGACAGTGAGGTGACAAAGTGATAAAGTCAGAACGACTGTGTAGTGCGTGCCTAAGAAGATGCTTTAGCTTCATGCCATGGGCGATAGTTATGTTTGTTTACAAGTTTATCTGTCTTCTTTGTTGTTGTCGCTGACTTCTTGGCTAAAATGTGTTTATGACAGCTGTTCCAATTTTTAAAAGCATTTTATTGACATCGGCTTTTTACACTTTCGCGGGAATTTGCATATTTCTGTTGGAAAGTTGTGTGAATCAGCACATATATCATAATGCTTTTAATGTTTTTTAATATATTATGGACTGATTAATGAAATTTAGACTCTAAAAAAAAATAAAATAATTAAATAGAACAGAATAAAATAAAATTAAATAAAAAAAATTAAAATTAAATTAAATATTCCTTTTTTGTCAAAACCTTAAGGTATTTTATTAAATTTCACAATGATTTGAAAATAATAATAGTTCTGTTTTTTCCTTAGCGAGCAGAATATTGTGTAAGTCAAGCCATGTTTTGGTACGTATCATAACCTGTTTCAGCTGTTTTAGGGCTTCTTCTGTGTCTCGAGACGTTATTGCTTCTGTGATGTCTTCCGCGTCGCCAATCGAATGAGATTCGTCTGGCATTTCAAGTTTTATTATTTCATCATAACTAACGAACTCTTGTGTTGCTCTTGACGTAACCATTATTTCTCGTGATCCCTAACTAATCTGGTACAGTATTTTTCGGTAATTAAAATAGCTCAGCATTGAGATAATGGCGGAATCCAAGCTTTTTTCTTGAAAGTCTATAATTTTCAAAAAATTCGTTTCAAACGTCTCAATTCCCTAGAACTATTCATTTGTATTTTTGGAATCTACTCAGTGCGATTACTACACTTTCATTGCTCCTAAAGTTAACTCTGCCAGAGACAGAGTCCGGCAGCTTCATTGATTGCGATTTCAAGTCTGGGTTTAAGTAGCCTTTTATAAAGCTTTCTCGCTGTGTCGGGCTTGCGCTTAATAGGCGGTATGCTGATGTCAAGCAAGGATCTCCTTTTCTCTTGCTTATTAGGAAAAGTCGTTGTTTCTACTTCCCGTGAAATAATTGAAGCTCTGAATCTCCTTAAAGTTCATTACATTAGTCGAAGAGAATCAGAGCGGACACCCTAAGTAAAATAAAAAGATGTGATAAAACTGGCTGAGAAAAAAACAGAAAAAACGTCCAAGGCCATTCGAATTTAAGTATACCCAAGTACATATGATTCAACTACGGACTACTTAATCTTAGATTTTGAGTAATAATAATGAAATTATATAATAACTTACTTAGCGGTCTAACTAACTCACTTCATTTTATGAAATATTTACATGGTGTTATCATAGTAATTTTGGACATTGGGAAAGGCAGACGCAATAAAAGAAAATTTCCCGAAAAAAATTGTAGTAATTAGCTATAAACATACATACAAAGCAACCATCATTAAGTGCGTACATAACGTGCGTGTGAGTTTTGCAGACGTCCTAACCTCATTACGCAACTTACGCTGTAACCGTGAAAATCGTTTAATTATCTGAAACTGAAAACTAAGCCGAGACATGGAAGAAAGCTCTAACACTAACGCAAATGGAATGAAGCTGCTGGTGGCGCATTTACACCGTCCAACATTAGCTGAGCACCGATGCCACGCCGGCTGAAGAGAAAAATTCCCACAGCAAATAAGAAAAACAGAAAAACAAGTAAATAAATTCATTCCGACACATTAAACGTTAACACATTTTTATGCTATAATTTCAGCTTATTGCTCATTACTCATCACTGAGCTATAATTTTACCGGCGCAAAAACAAAAAATGTTAAAATAAAAGCAACAAAGTTGTTGTAATAAGTGTAAAATGTGGCTTTACATTAAGCGATTTTCCAATGATTAAAAAAGCAAAAACAACAAATAGCGGCATTAGCGGTAATAACTTAATTCAATTATAGTCATTAAATAAATCAGCGCAGTAATGAACGTCAATGAAATGAATAAAACACGCGGGAGAATAATGAAGGTGCGAAAAAATTTAATGACAGCCATTTTATTTGCCGCAGTGAAAAGCAAAATAAAAAAATTGCAATAAAATTTAATACAAAAGTTTTGAAAAAGCAAGAAAAAATTGAAAAAAAAACATTAACTTCGTTTGCACCAAAGCAATAATACTCTTCACAGGTGCGATTCTTTTAGCATAAAATACTATAAAGTCAGTTTGTATGACAGCTATATAAAAGACGATCCTACTACTACTCTACTTTTTTAGAGAAAAAACACAGAATCTTCGAATTTAATGAAGAATGATTATAATCATTCGAAGGAACATTCTTTCACATTTACTTTTTCAATATTATCTCTTTCTAATGCTGGCCGCGGTCTTAGATGGTCCCTTTCTTGAATCCATTTTCGATGACTTGTTCGGGAAACTTTAAAATTACACGAAAGATGGTTTGCTCCAATGTTAGAGTCGAAGTGGGTTAGTCCGCACAAACCTTAGACTTTACATATCCCCATATAAAAAAGTCTTACGGTGTGGTATCACACGATCTTGGAGGCCAATCGACCGGCTCATAACATGAAATTATCTGCTCACGATGTGTGGGAAGTGGCACCTTCTTGTTGAAACCAAATGTCCGGAGATCAAGAGCTTCAATTTCAGTCATCAAATAGTCGGTTATCACAGCGCGAGCACGGTCGCCATCGACAGTTACGTCATCACCGACATCATGTTTGAAGAAATACTGACCGATGATTCCACCGGCTTACAAACCGAAGTTATTTCTATATGAAATGGCAGCTCTTGAATCTCTTCATTCCAAATGAGGCGATTTTGCTTGATAACATACCCATTGAGCCAGAAATGGACCTCATTTCTGAACAAAATTTGGCTTGAAAACGTTGGATCTTCTTCGAACTTTTCAAGAAGGCATAGAGCGAGGCGATGTCGCTTGGAAAGGTCGAGCTGCTACAGTTCTTGTACAAGCTGTATTTTTTACGCTTTCAATTTAAGACCTCGACGTAAAAGTGCGGCAAGTTGTACCATACGTCAGTCCGAGTTGCTGCGAACGTCGCCGAATCGACTCTGGATGGTCTTCGTGTAAATTCTCAGCTATGACTGCTATATTTTCTTCCTGCTTGCTAGACGAGATCTATTCGGTCAAATATTATCCAAGAATGAATGTTGGGTCTCAGGATGGGTGATGGTGTTGCGATTGGAATAATCAGTAGGCCGATTATGTTAACCACAAGTTGAGCGAAGCGCGCAAAACAAATTCTTTACAGAACGTACGTACATTCTTTACAGAAGTAATAAAATTGAACGTATTGTAAACCTTGTTCTGGCTTAAGTCTTTCCATGATGCAATGCCAAACAATACTGAACGAAAATAACATGACAGTTTGACACGAATTGAATCGAATTGAATTGAAAAAAGTTCTTTTACTGGGATTACCATATGTTTAGTGGTTCGATCTGAAAAATTCTTCGCATATTACTTCATTGCATTTGACAATGATCTGTGCCAAATCTTGTAAAGATATCTTGGCAAATCAAAGTTTTCCTTACAACAGTAAGTAATTGATCATTCAGTTCGTATGTCAGCTATATGTCATAGTGGTCCGTTATCGGTGGTTTCATCAAATGAGCAGCTCCTTGAGGGGTAAAAGACATACGCAAAATTTCGGATCGACATTTTCAAACTGAGGTACTAGTTCGCTTACATAAAAACATAGAACATGGCTTAATCAACTCACCTGATGACGCTGATCTTTAATATATCAGGGTATAAAAAATTCGCGTAAAATTTAAAGTTAAATCTTTTTTCTAAAAAAAAAAACAAAAGTTTCATTAAATGCCACAAAGAATTAAAAAAAATTAACATAAAGCACAAAAAGAACAGTGGGAAATTATTTCAGAAGAAAATTAAAGAAACATAGCATTCACAATGAAGCGCCGTACGCTGGCAACACTGGTGTCACACAGTTAAAAGAATAAAAGTCAGCGTGGCGTGACGCCCAGTGGTCATTCGAGCTGTAGAACAAGAACAAGATTTGTGGAATATTGCAGCCAAGAGTCCAAAAAGACAAACTACCGAAGAATACACATTCTCACACATATATATATGCATACATACATACATACACATTTGCATTGAAACAGTTAATGCCACTAGCCAGGGGAGACAAGTGTTGCACAGGAGTAGGTACCATAGCATGTTTAACGCCACTTGTTAGCCGCAAATGCAGACAAACACACAAGCAAACAAAGCATACAAATATGTATATATGTATATGTGTGTAAATATATATTTCTCTGTATGCGATACCCCGCACACCTGTTGGAACGTGGGAATATTTTGTTTACTCATCATTTTGTGTGTATTAAACTGATGGCCCACACCAACGGTGGTGTTGTTTTTGTTAGAGTAGCCACTGTGACGTTTGCAGCAAAACGCTAAGCGGTCTTTTTTGTGTACATTTGTGTTCAGGGGAACTCATATTTTGGGTTTACACATACAAATGTATACTTTTACCACAGGTATGTATGTATGCACTTTAGTATATTTATGTATATGATTTAATCGGCACTTGCCTGCCAGCTGAACTACCCTGTCAACGTCACACGTACTTCCTTGTATGGTTTAATAAATAGGGGCACTTCTTTATTTGCTACAATTAAGCTAGTTCCTGTGAGAAAAATATTTTATAATTCCATTCCTTTGTTCACTTCTTTGGAAAGGATGTTTCGTTGTGTTCCGCATCGTTGCTTTCAGTTTTAAAATGATTATGCCGAATTTGGAACAATTTCATAATATAAAAATATGAAAGATAAAAAGATATTTCGTTTTGAGCAACGGAAGTAGCTGACTTCCTTTTCGGATTCCTCCTTTTCTTAACTTCAATGTAGTAGCAATGATTTGCACAAATTTCGTGAATACTAAAGGGAAGAACTCTTTATTTATGCCTATACCAGTAATTGATATTCTTAAAAACAAAATTACGCTCAGTGTTACAAGTCAAGTTCAGTCTTAATTTTTACAAATTATTTCTATAGAACGCATGATACCAGAGTACCTACCATATAGTAGCATTCAGAACTCTGTGCTCCTTTTTCTTTTTGTGTTACTGTATAAAAATCCAACCGAGTTGGTACTAACGAGAAGCACTAACTTAAAAAGCAATCTACGCTATAATTATTCCATATGATCTCTCCAACGGAGAGGCCTTTCTCTTCCCTTGCTTGAATTGAAAACTTTCAAAGTTGGAGTGTTTTCATCCATTCGGACGACATGACCTAGCCAGCGTAGCCGGCGTCTCTTGATTTCCTGAATTACGTCGTATATACAACTCATCGTTCCATCGAATGCGATACACGTAGTTGCCGAACGCGAAGACTGTTTGTTTTATGAAAGGTGATATTTCGTCTTGTCTTCATTCATAACCAGACCGATACGCTTCGCTTCCTTAATCAGTCTGGAGAAAGCAGAAATAACGGCGCGGGTCAGCAGCTGTACATTCTTATAAAAGATTTGCCTCTTTGTTTAGTTGTGCAGCTCGAAATATTCTCTAGCAGTAGATTGAAAAAGTGGCATGACAGAGAGTCGTCTTGTCTGAAACTTCGTTTAGTATCGAACGGCTCGGAGAGGTCCTTCCGATCCTGACAGAGCTTTTGATTTTGCTTATCGTCAATTAAGGCAGACTCTTTAGTTTTGTGGGAATAACAAATTCAAACATAGCGGTATAGAATCAGTTCCTTTTCATGCTATCGAAGGCAGCTTTAAAATCGACGAAGAGGTGGTGTGTGCCGATCTTCATTTCACGGATCTTTTCCAAGATTTCTTGTATTTACATATGTTATCAATGCTTGACTGAATTCTAGTGCTGAAGTGGTGATTCAACGCAATGCAATCTGATTAATATTAAATTTTTATATACCAGTACCTACTATATATGCGAGTATACTTATTGTATACTGATATTACCAAAAAATTAACTAAAATACATATCAAAAACCATACTACATACACATATACCATTTCCCTTAAAGTTGTAAGAATTTGTGCTAAGCAATTATAACTCAGCCAAGTATGACCGCACAAGAAGTATGACTAACGAATGCCGAACTGGCCAAGCGGTACTCCTTGTAGTCATATACATAATTATGTATGTATACACTATGCATACCCATAAACAATGCGGCAACATGTACCACTGTTCCTGCTTTTGTGGCCACTTTTGTTCTACAGCCATTCCCCAGGTAAAATAAGGTTAAGATTGGAATTTAAAAGCGCATAAAAAAGTCGAACTAATTTGAAGAAATATATGTCTATGCTATATGTAAATGTTGTTGCATGCAATTCACTTGTTGCTTTGTTTAGTACAGTGCAGTATTGCGCATATTAAAACCAATACCGGATGTGCAACACAAATCTGTTTTAGGTTCTTCCTTTTAACTTATTTTTATGGCATGTTAATATTTTTACAAGAAGGCAACAATGCAAATATGTTCTTTCGTATGAAGGTGGGTAACGAAGTTGGTTTGGAAGCTCATAAGATAGAAGATACATATGTAAATGGTGTAAAGAAAGTATGATAGTTTAGTTAATACTCATGTTGTTGTATCTCCAAAGAATGTACAACCATTTAATGTCATTCTTTTTATAAAGAACAACGCCTTATAGCTGAGAGAGGCTATGAAAAAACTGATACGATTGAGGCATGAGTATTACAAGGCTATACCGAGCTTACAAACAATGGTTAGAAATTTGAGTGATATAGTTTTCCCCTAAAGTCTATTCTATTTGCTGTCAAAAGCAAAAATACAAATACATAATTCAAATACCTTGAACCTTTGACCTTAAGCTGAAAAAGTTTTATTAATATTAAAGTAAAGACTCTCTATTAATTTCAATTATGCTTGCAATTATAGTGTCCGATAACAATTTCGCTAGAAGTCTCCAGGTGAGATCTTTCGGAATTTTCACCACCAAGAAGCAATGGTACGCATGATCCCTGCAAATGATGGAATTATGTACTTTGGATTTATAACTTACAGTTTTTAAAACATGTTTCTCTAGTCTTTTCGAATGTGTAAATCAGCCACGTTTTTAAAACAAACGTTATTTTCGGATGGGTCAAAGCTTAGGTGGAAGGTGGGTTGAGCTCTCTATCAACTCCAGATTCAGATTTCCTGACTATTGCAGTGTCTTCCAGGCCGAGATTGCAACCATTAAGGAAGCAGTGGATTTACAGCCTGGGAGTGCAGCCTCGTTCAGAGAAGTGACCATCCACTCAGATAGCAGAGTTGCGATACTAGCCTTGAACTCATTAACATCGCTAGCCAAAGAGTGCCTAACCTTGCTAACAATAGCATCAAGTGTTATTGTGAAAAAACTGGTAGGAATGTCCGGCCACAGCGATTCGCAAAAAACTGTAAAGCTGATGAGCTAGCAAGGAAATGCATCCTAGAATCGCTATTGGCGGAATGGAAGGGTCGGTGATCCCGTATTCTCTTGTGTTCTACTACTAGATAGCTGGGCTTCGCAAAAGCTTGGCCAGCGCTGAGTCACCATCGGTACAAGCGCTGTCGCAAAGCCTTTTGTGTCAAGATCGATCTAGTGATCTCTCTAGTTATTTCAATGGCCTCACAAAGGACTACATATATTAGTCCACGTGTGATCTTTGATCAGCCATCTAACCTTGCCTTATTATATCTGTATCATTTTATTGAAAAATGCAGAAGTGTTTCTTTAGCTATAGAGGAGTTTCACAGCAATATTATTTATCTCGAATTTATAAGACAAGATCTATTCAACAAAACTGAGAAATTTTATAAGGGTTAAGTTTTTGCATGGCAAAAGTTATGTCCAGCAAAGAATCTCGTGACAATCAACTAGTACAAACGTTACGACGTTGGATTTTCAACTCTTATTTATTATTATTATTCAATAATCTCAAGACTCACGATTCGCTATTTTGTAAATTTACGATGTACTCTCTTTAGCTTTTTCCTCAAAAGATACTTTCAAGATTTATCGATAAGTTATCGAGTGGTATGTTGGGTTTCGAATTTGTACAGTATATTTTTGTATTATATTTCAGAAAAGAAGTTTTTTTCTAATACGATATATTCAAGTCTGTGTCTTCAGCCTTGTACACCTGTTCATTTAGCAGCTCTTCCGTATACTTGTACAAGCATTGGGGATTTATTACCACTTTAATGGCTTGCAAAAAGAACAGAGGTTTCTCATTTCATACTCAATTAAAATTGCTCAAATACTTTACTCGGAGCCAAAAGTACCAGTTAAAGGCATGTTAGCCTCACATATAAGTAATTAAGTATACAAACACACATGTGCACCGAAAAATCGGATTGCACACATTTATATGAATTTACAACGCTTCGGCTGTAAGCCGCATGCCTTCAAATCAGTGCAGCGCCAGCTGCAACAACTGCGCCGCGCCTTCTAAGCTGCAGCTTAAGCCCAGCGCGGCATTTCTTCCACTTTTTAAGCATTACAACCATTTAACAACTAACTGTTGTGGCAATTAACATGCAGCTGTGAGCTAACCATGCCACAAGCAGGCGACCAGGTGGCAAGATGAACATTGTTGCCTTTGTTGCACCGCGATGGCCGCGCTCGTCTACCCAAAGCGCTCATTAACGCTACTAAATACCGCATGACTTAGTGGTCAACTGTCAAAATAATGCTAAATGCACAATAAAAGGTGAAATGCTGTTGTGTAACGAAACTCTATGCAGTTGCATAGGTGACTGTGTCATAGAAATGTGAGATAACGAATTGTGGCAAATGAAGCCATCAAAAGTGATAACTAGCGACGGAGATTGAAGAAAGAAGAAGCATAAAGAAACAGCAAATTATAAAAACAACTTGCTACACAAAAATGCAGTCATTAGAAGTAGTTGAACAGCTTTCCTTTATATTATTTATTTCTTGCAACGTCGCATTCGTATAGTGTGTGCCTGTGTATTTGCGTTGGTGTGGCTTAAAGGAGCAGCTAAGGCAGCGGTAAACTACATTACCTTGTCTTACCGTTGTCGCCAGTGGCTCCTTGCAGTACTTTGCGTGCATTGGGTGAGCGCAAAATCTTGCCAAACTGGTACACATTTGCTTGCCACAACACGCCTTTGATGCGTTTTCCATCAACTATGCAACAGACAACAACAACAACATTTGCATAAACTCATCATAATTATTCATCTGCTGCGATAGTTAGGTGTGCACGCTGTTCGTATTTATCAAAATGTCATTCGGGTCTACAGTCGAGAGCGAAATTTTGTTGCAAAATCGTGTTAAGCATGTTTTTATTTATTATTTAATATAGTTTTACGTAAGGAACTTCAATGTGTACTTAATAATTCCCTTTGACCTACAGGTTTCCAAAATCCATACCGGTCCTCATTTGTTCCCATTTTTATAGCAATCTTGGTATTGACCAGTATCCAAATCACACTGAGAAATTAAATTTTTAAACTGTAGCCCTTGATAGCTCGCTTCTTTTAATAATTGAACTCACATTTCTGTCAGAAATTATCTCTCATTAAATCAGTAGTTCCCACAGATGTGTGACATCCATGCATTTCTTTAAAAACCTTGGTTGAAACAGTACCCAACCAATACTGAAAAATATTTTTCGTCCGCGGCAAATAGACCTCGAGTTTCTGTCAAAAAATGCCTCTCGTTGAACAGTTCCGGGAGTGCTTGAAAACTGTGAGAGGTTTATATAGGCTATGCCGCCACAGAAAGGTTAGTTTAGTTAGTTCGTATGCAATTAGTGAAACTGGTTTCTCCTTTGAAACTGATTCTTCACCCCACTCGGGGTATAAATATGGATCTACAACATAGTTATAGGAAGTTTACTCTCTGAGTTTAAAAATTACCACAGAAACACGCCACACAACTACTGTCAGCTACTCTCAGTATGCTCATCCTAAGCATTCGTGGATGGAATATGAGCTAAGAATAGTATGCACACTAACAGATAGAGTCTTTTCCCATATAGACCCACCAGAACTTTTAAGTGTAAAATTGAAAGTCTGATTAATGGCCTTACATAGATGCAATAGGATTGTTTCAGAAATGCTAACAGCTGTTAGCTATCAGGAAGATGAAGAATACGAAAATTGACAAGTTACTCTCACAATGTTCGAAATAATGAAAGAGAAACAGAAAACTAACAGAAATTAGAAACAAAATGTCAAACTGTTGTTTTTACCTAATAATCACATCACTAGATTAGATAAATTTATTACTGTGGTTACCTGCTTCGTTGGGTTTCATTAGGGTAAAAGCGTAATATCTCCATTTTTTTATACAAAATGACGGCGTTTGCCAAATTGCACCTTACATTTATGTGCGTAGTCGAGTTGTTATATTTCTGCTGGTTTATCAATAGTAAATATCTATCTATATTTTTCACTTTGCTAAAAACTCTACTAATGAAGAGCTGATGCTAAGAACACTTGACATTTAATTACATTTTCACTCACAAATTCTTCAATTTAATCTTCGGAATCGTAATAATCGTAACAATATCGCAAATCATTTAATTAGCTTTATCAACCTCAATCCAATCTGCGCTTACAATGTGTGTCGCCAGTTTTACATGCCTTCTCTTTTGGCTGTAGAAATTTATTGCCCAACAACTTGCTGCAAGGTGTGTGAAGTGGCAACAATTTTTTGCATTTCCCACTTGCAATCAGGGAGACTGCAAATGGCAAACCTGTAAAATACTCGTATTTGTTGTCACTTTGGGATCTGGTTCTGCGGTGAAATGCACTTAGAAGCACCGTTAGATGTTGCACAGCAGATGTACAGCCAACAATAACTGGTCCTCTAGAGTTTCGCATGGGCTTTTCAACAATTTTTGGTTTATTTTGTCGGAGAGACCCAGCAGGAAAAGTTATGTTAAATAACAACAGGTATTTCTGTTTTATTTGTTACAGAATACCTACTTAAGATACTACATGTATACAATATATAAGGAATTTTTAGCGAGGAATTTTGTTAAGAAAATAAGGTGACGAATAAGGTGATGAATAAGCCAAGGACCCTTTAGTGTTCTTGATTCAAGCTAAGCTTTGCAGCTACTATTTCCTACAGGGCATTTTTACGTTTCTCAATTATCGTTACCTCTGTACCGCGTGTCGCATTCTCTGTTGCATTCACACCACAGTCCAATTGAAGTGTACATAAATAAGTTATGAATCTGAGAATTCTCAGCCAGTTGATGTTGTTAATTCTGATGCTGACTTCTGGTTCAGAAGTTACTTTAGTTGCAAGTAAAAATTTATACTCATAGCTGGAGACTAAAAGCAGCTATACTATTAGGATAAATTAGAGTTGGTATTAAAAATTATCCAATTGTAAGTCTGGAGACCTCGCTATTGCGTAAATTTTTCTAAAAAGAATTTTATTTATTTTTATTTGATAGGTGATTCATTTCGAAAAATTTTGCTATCCCTTGATACCGTGGTTGATCTTGTCCAGTTTGTATGGAAGCTATAGGCTATAGTAGTGCAAACTGAATAATTTCTTCGAATATAACATCATTGCCTTAAACAATAATGCATGCCAAATTTGTCGAAGATACTTCGTCAAATGAAAAAGTTTTCCATACAAGATCCGCCATCCGCCAAATGAGTTGCTTGCAAGAACGTATGCAAAATTTCGTATGGATATCTCTAAAACTGTGGAACTAATTTGCCTATAAATAGAACAATATGGCTAAATTAGCTCGGGTAATTCATGCTGAAGATTTGCCGAAGTTTCTTTTTGTGTGTTACAAACTTCGTGACAAAATTAAGTTCCCCTTTTCAGGGTACATCAATTATTACTATAGATGAAAACAGATATTGATTGAAGGACTAGTCAAAATTTTGATTGTTGACAAATTGGCAGCTTGGCGACTAAAGCACCAATGGTGTGCAATGAACTAACTCGTAAATCCTGGGGCTGCAAGCCAAGGATCGTAAGATCGTTACTCACCATGATCGTGCGACCGATAATCACGTATGGGGCGATGGCCGGAGCTTCAAAGGCATGGCAGAGGATGGCATGGAGTGTAGTGAACGGTTGAATAGTCGAGCGGAACGTAATCAAGAGCACCTCATCTGGGTAACCGGCCACAAAGGTACAGCGGGAAATGAGCTGATTGATGAGCTCGCCCGCTCCGCAGCATCCACTAACATGGCAGGACCTTTCATCGCGGTGGGTCCTCATACCATAAGAGAGCTGCTTCGCAAAGAAAAAGGAAAAGGCAGAGAGAGGTACTGGCAACAACTCCAGGGCATGCGCCATGCCAAGTTGCTAATGGAGCGTTTTAACATCAGCAGGTAAAAATATGTAATCAAGTTTTCCAGGGACAAACTCAGACTACTGGTCTCACTCTACACTGGCCACTGCAAGTTGGAGAAGCACATACACAACATGGGTCTAGTTTCTTGCGTAAATTGCCGGTTCTGGTCGCGGTGGATTCCTCGACTATCAATCAATGAAATGCCGGCTTCCCGAAACAAAGTAATTGTTTGTGAAAAAAATTTACAACTGAGAGTGACGTTGAAAAGAGATTTTACCAAATCATATCATGTGAAATTTTCAAATTGATACCACTAACCTCAAAAATTCTTACAAAAACGCTCATATCTTCGAAACGATTTACCGGTAAAACTTAAAATTAACGGAAAGCATTCTCAAATATATATGTAAAATCAAAATATATTCCAAAAAATCGGTTTTTTGATGATCGTCATATTCTGAATCCATTTTGACATGAGATCACAAATGGTATTTTACATTTGTCTTTATCATCACAAGTTTAATTAAAAACTTAATTACTTCTTTCACAATTTCACACTAAACGATAATTTGTTTTATATTCACAAATTCTGTCAATAAATTGCATTTTCAAAATCGATTTCTCTCCCGACGAACTTCATGACGTTTCGCTTTCTTGCGACTTCGACAACTTTCGATTTTTAAATGCTTGCATGTATGTTACTGCCAGCATTTTACAAAAAATAACTAAAAAAGGAAAATTACGTTTTCATAACGCACCGTCTGGCTAAGTTCATTTATCAAAAGTTTGCTGCATTTTGCTGACAGCTCTGAAGTTTACTGAAATGAAAAATTGTCATTACGTCATATACCCTCGGTTGCTTGTTTGTGTTTGGCATTTCTCTCCCGGTAATTTGCTAGTGATATATTATTATACACGAGGCTTTCACATTCCCAAGATGATTTACGGTCTCATCGTTTTAAAATTATGAAAACTTTGTAAGCTTTGCTGTTGGAGTGTATTATGAAATTTTGGTGAAAATGGTTTTAAAATAAATCTAAAATTAATTTGAGTGAATGAAATGCTTTGGAGTAAAAAGAAACGAAAATGAAAACAAATGATTAAAAAAGTGTGGTATGCATAAGCAAATATAAACTAGTAAAAATGTTAACTTTGGCTGCAACGAAATTATAACATGTTTTTCAGTAAGAGCGCAAAAAACATAAAGTTTTAAATAACACAAAAACGGGTTAGAATATCAAGGAACTCTTTTATTCCTGTAAAAGTATATTCGGTGCCATTATGTATGGAACTGGGTTTCTTTTGCATGGCCACGCTTGCAGAAGTCCAGACACTGAACCCCATTTTCGACGGTTTTCAAGTTTAAATCGGTCGATCGATATTCGTACGAAGTTCATCTATCGTCGCTATCTTGTTGGCCTAGATCCTAGACTTGGCGTAGCTCCACAGGAAATAGTCTAACGGCGTCAAATCGAATGACCGAGGCGCCCAATTGACTGGGCCATTTCGTGAGATAACAAGTTTATCTTGTAAGGATGTAGACCAAGATCTTTTCGTAAAATGCGCCACAACGACGTCACAGATATACCCATCGCTTGAGAATGACGTGTGAGAGACTGATTTGGGTCATCCTCAATTGATCCGCTTTCACCAGCAATATTCTCGACTCTACGGGCACTTCTTTGTCTCCCTGGTAAAAATTTGGTCCTGTAAATGTGGATTCAAAGTTTTTCACTTGACGCTCAATTGTTGATCTGAAGGAAAGTTTATGTTGACCATAAATTGCCACTGGCCACTGACTCCGGATTTCGGTAATAAATTGCAATAATTTCGACTCGTTGTTGGATCGTATGTCTTTCCATGATGAAATGGCAAACCTTACTGAAAAGAAATGTTAAAAGAGCGGGAAAAAAATGATGTCGTTTGCTGTCCCTATCGGTCTACTTTTGTAGCGTCCCTTTGAAAAGACTCATTATTTTATTGGGTATACGACGTTTATTTCTGGAGGTTATAAGCTTCGTGGAAAATTTAATAAACCCATTTTAAAAAGATTCTGCAATGATTAGGATGATTTGGTTGAATACATTTCTTTAATTTTTTAATCGATTGTGTTTTTAATGGAGTCTTTTAGTATGTAATCCAAAAATTATTTCCTTATCACTTCGCGTTCTTTCTGTAATGCAATTCAAGCTGAAAAGTAAGAGATGCTGTCCAAGTGCTTTGAATACCTTTAGGAGAGCTAGTAGACTTCATAGGTCTCGTAATTCCAAATTCCGAGAGTAAAGGAAATAGCACGAAATTAAAAACCCGCAATCAAATGGCATATCTAAGTACTTTAAATATAACTTATGTTCCCATTACATAGTAATCTCACACCACACAATGCACTTTAATTACAATTAAAATTACAAGTTAAGCACATGTTCACTTGTTCCGGGCCGTTGAACTTTAATGCAATAGGTTGCTGCTTTTATCCGCAGATTTGTAAGAGTAATTTGAACCCGAGCCATAAACCCACACAAACCCATTTATATTATATCACTGCACTTCTGATAACTTGCAGTCGGATTTCAACTGAATTGTACATTCAAATCGTCACATAAAATACACAAAAGTTGTAAACTGCAAGTAATATAATGCAGCAATGTTGCACGCTCGTGTAAACCTTATAAGCGAGCGAGTGTTTGACGCGCACTCGTCTATATTTCAGAATTATGCACATAAATCTCGGTGTTGGCATTCCCATTTCCCAAAGCCTTCAGTCAGCCAACCGCAATCCCTGTTTAGCTGAGTGTTCTGCGCTTTGTCTTCTTTCTTCTACTCATTTCTACAATGCTACCCACACATGCACTCATAGCATCGAAGCGTCGCTGTGGGCTTGTAATTGCCGCTGTATAGAATTAAGATCTTAATCTGTGGTATTTCCGACTAGCCTCTTCGAACGACTAAGAATTTCACGATTTACCACGACAAGTGCTCGCGGTCTGTGCCGCTTTCGGTCGTGTGACACTGAAATGTCAAAAGTACTGAAGGCAGATAATAGCAGGTTAAGGTATAATGATTTTATTATGGAGTGTTGATTATTACACAGATTTATTTTTATGTTCAGCATCAGCTACCTACACATCGGTAATCATTTTAATCATTTGTGTTTGGTTGATTTGTTTTAAGTTTCTACGCCATTGTTTGTTGCCCTAAAGCATATTAAAGCTCCATAAAGTACTATCCATAAGAGGTTAATTGCATAATACTTGGTTTTTATCTCTAGTTCTACTTTAATATTCATGACTTCTTTCATTATATGTGAAGATCTATTAAATTAAATCTCAATCTTAAACTTGTAGAAATTTTTATAATACTACAGCAATCTGAACGAGTACATTCTGTGTTCTCCATTTGGTATTTCCAACGGAGAGGAGGTCTTCCTTTTCCTCTGCTTCCCCCGGCGAGAATTGCGTCGAATACTCTCTGAGCTAAAGTGTTTTCATCCATTTGGACGACATGACTTAACCAGCATAGCCTCTGTCTCTTAAGTCGCTGAACTATATCAATGTCGTCGTATTTCATACAGCTCATCGTTCCATCGAATGCGATATTTATCTCGAAAACTTGTAAAGTCTACTCATCAGATGTTCTCATCGTCCATGCCTCTGCAATATATAGCAGGACAGGGATGATAAGTGACTTAGAGAATATGGTTCTTGTTCGCAGAGAGAGGACGTTACTTCCCAATTGCCTACTTAGTACGAAGTAGCACCTGTTGGCAAGAGTCATTCTGGTCATCGGCCTTCGCCGCTTTGTTGTTTTTCAGACGAGTAATTGCTATTCGAAATTCTTCTAGATCGTCTGCTCAATCGTGATTGATTGGGGAATCGGGTTCATCATGTCTTGGTGTTATGGTTTCGCTACCATTCTATAATTTCAGTTCGCTCTAGCCATCGGTTACTAGATCACCTCTGTGGATTGTATAAGAGTAAGCCACAGTCTTGAAAACTACTGCTACTCGCCGCATTTTCTTGTAGAATTTTCTAGCATGACCTCTGTCGGCCAGCTTGTCAAGCCCTTCTTACTCACGCATTTCGGTGTTTCTATTTTTTGTCTGCAATTGCGTCCAGCTAACGTCTTCAACTCTTGGTATCTATCCCATCCAGCACGTGTGGTGGTCGGTTGCAACGTTGCGAGGTAGGCAGTCTGTTTTCTCTCCACTGCGATACGGCATTCCGACACCTGTGGTTATTTTGTCTTTTCCAAATACCAATGGTTTCGTTTGCAGCTGTACGTAAGGAGCTTGAACTGCCGTCCCACAGTTTCCTTATACCGAGTTGCTCTGTGTGAACAGAAGTTCAAGTCGAGGCGGTGAGTATATTCGCCGCAACAAGATAATGGTCCGAGTCAATCTTATGACCTCGATTCGTAGGCACGTCTAAAACGCAGGAGACGTGTATTCCATCTATCAGAACAGGATCGATCTGGTTGGTGGCTTTACCATCCGAAGACAGCCAGGTAGCTTGATGAATTTTCCTATGCTGGAATCTAGTACTGCAGATAACTATATTTCGGGCCTTAGCGAATTCGATCCGCCTCAAGCCATTTGGGGATGTTTCATCACGGAGGCTGACCTCGGTGTTAAAGTCGCCAAGCACGATTTTGACATCGTGGCGGGGGCAGCTCTTATAGGTGCGCTGCAAGCGCTCATAGAAGACATCTTTTGTCACAACGTACCCTAGCTGCTTCAAAAATATTTTGATAACTTAATATACTTAATTATATTATAACATCTGACCAGTTCAATCTAGAATGCTTACTAGTTTTGACAAAAGATTCTAAAACTAAGAAAGTGTATAATTTCACCAATAAAATAACTCAGAAAACTTTCTAAAACGTTTCCAATGTCATTCGAAAAAGCCTGAAGTTCTTTTAAATAATAAGTAAAACTAAAGTCCCAGCGACTACTCAACAGATGAGCTATACATTTCTCTCTTCTCTTTCAAACTATCTCATTCAGAATCATCCTAGAGTTTTTCAGAGCTGTACGGCTTTTACTGACTTGTCTTGGACTATTTTACTGCTTTTTTCTGATACAATTTTTCAGTAAATTGTCTCTCTACATATTACAATATTTAATAAGGAGAATGTAAACAGATACCTGGGATAATTCAAAATCTTTACCATAGTAAGAAAATCCATAACATTTTCGAGCGAATAGTTCTATAGAACTGATTAGGTTAATTGTCATTGCTCGTACTTTCCATAAAGCATCTAGAAGAGACGAGCCGCGGCCATGTCATCAAAAAGAACATTTGCCTATATTTTTAATTATTCTCAATTACAGTATTTCTATTTGGTATATGTTAAATGTGTATTTAATGAATATATACAAACTTAAAGTTCAAATGAACTCCGCTGTTTGCAAAATACTTTGAGACCTTTCAATAGTTAATAGAAAAATTATATGTCTTTTTATACACAAGAACTCAAAAGTTTCAACACCTTTATTTGATTGCCCTTTCTAACAGCTCGCCAACTGAGGTGTTGCAACCTTGTGATTCGGCCAACAAAATACTCAGTCAATTTGTTTGTAAGCAAGAAGTAAAAAAAAATAAAAAAGAATCAATAAAATCAGCAAAAGGCACATTACGAAATCTCAGTAGACAAGTTAATTGCGCCAGTAATTGGCGAATCAATCGATGTGGCAATTACCCTTACAATCGGCTGAGGCTTATTTTGCAGTGATTGCAGGCCAAAAGTTTCTGACTACAAGTACGAGTGGCCGTACGTGATATCCGAGTGCCGTTGACGGCGGAAAATTGCGGGCGGTTTCAGTGAGTATTACAAAATGAAGAAAAAAGTTAGAAGTAAAACTTTACTGATCTGCCGAACGCATATTGATCAAGCGATCCCATTTTGTTGTTTGTAAGTGGATCGCGCGATCACTTGCTGATCCTCAGTGCGCTAGTTAAGCTCGGTTGCTTAATCGCTTTCAATTGTAGCGCTTGCTGCATTGCTGTTGTGCTGTATGTATGTATATTAATCGACGTTTTGTTCAGTTGCTTTGGTGAAGGCCCTGCAATTTAGCCTAATTGTGGGATACATTCAATTGCTGAGCATTTATTGGATTTTGCTTTGATTTCTCCGTTCCGTTTTACTCTTTTTGAGATAATTGTGAATGATTTGGCAGCTGTGGATTCACCTAGCAGCTACAATGATTCATTGAGAATTGCAATATGTGCGTGGTACTGACTTCCGGTATTTAAAATTTGTAGTTTGAGAAAAAAGTAATGTTTTATAGGAAGCTAAAGTTTTTGGAGAGTAGTGGGCGCAGCTGGGCTGATAAAATTAAATACTCCATTAAATCTTTTCAGAGATATTCATAAGAATTATAATTATAAAATTTTGTATAGACAAGTGATGTTAGAACATGTCGTATTTTAAGATGAATTATACAAATTTACGTCTGATAGGCTATAAGTCCTTGCATATAATTATTTTTGTATTTTTATGACTTTTTTTATGACAAGACTGGCTGAGAAAAAGGTTTACAATATTTTTTCGATATGTAAATAAGTCCTTACTGAATAGTTGAGGTTGGAATTAGCATAGGCACGGCCTTATGTCTATGCACTTCGCTTCCGCTACTGTCCACTTTATCAACAGATTAGTGTCTTTGTGAGTCACATTTGCGGATTGGATCAACATTCTTACTGACGTCAACTGTTCACTATCGTCCTCTCTCTGTCAACGCTATAATTGTGTTATTTCCAGAACCTATGATATGTGTTTTCTCGACACTCCAAATACCGTTCATATACGTAAGATTTTCATTAATGCGAATATTCGATCTTCACACAATGGTTACTAAATCATTTTCATATTGAATAGATCCTTTCAAGATAGAGCCAGAGATCTACAGACCAGATCTGAGGATAAAAGGTTGAAAAATGATCTGCAATATTATCATCTTAGATCCTCACCATCCCTTCAATACCTCTCACCAATTTATTTTCAAAATCAAAGCATTTGTCAGTCAAAACGATATTTTCCAATATTCTAAAGCAAATTTCCATTCCAGTGGTATAATTATTTGATGCTTGATTTACTGGATATGGATCTAGGTCACAGGATATAATTAACAAAATATCTGCGAGCCGATTTCGGTATTTTGTATAAGTATAAACAACTCTGACCAATTACATATCCAAGGTCTCCTTAGCATGGTTTTTTGGCAGGTAAAAATTGCTGTGCCGGATTATTATCGGTACTTTGTTATTTCTAGCTGATGGGTACACTACCATACAGAAGTGAGGAGACAGCCTAAAACCCACTTATTCGCTGACTAGAGCAACTTTTAGAGGAATACCCGCCGAAGTGCTTGGCTGTTCTGCTTCTGCCCGCCCGTTTCGGAAAATCTCAGCTGATAGTTAACGTTTTCTACGAGTTATTTCACCGTGAACAAAGTCTAAGCAAAGATTTTCGAGAAAAAGCCTGTGCTTATATGTTTTTGACGTTTTCTAGTTTGGGTGGATTTCTGCCCATTAAACGCAGATATTTAGCGCCGAGACCTCCACAATATTCGAGAAAAAAGCTACGGGACAACGATTAGTTTGTCTCCTTGACGTACATATATGTTTCCATTACTTGTACAATTGTGTCTACTCCAGATTTTGTAGAATTATAAAAATCGACTATTTCCGGCAACTTCTTGGGATGTTTTTCTATGTTTTTCTTATGATGCAATTGCATCTTTTATACTTTTCAGGAATGAATTGAACAGTGGTGACTTGTCAATATCAGATATTTATTCAGTAAAAGTAATGCCTACAAATTAAAAGTAATACCAAATCTCGAGTTGTAAAAAACTTATCTGTCGTTATATTCCGTCCTTCATACCCGCTTACTAGATCCAACACTACCCGTTGGCTTTGGTTTCGCTGCGGCTTTGAAGCTGCTGAAAACTTTATCGAATATATTTGAAAATTTGGGCGCACATCCGCAGCTACTCATACTTTTATCTCGAATTTACTTGTCTTACTTGGCATATAACTTAAGAATGGGTTTTTCGCAAAATCTTTTTATTTTATTCAAAATAGTCTCCTTCTGCTTCAATACAGTTTTTTGCACGGTCCAAAAGCATGTCGAACGATTGTTTTAGCTCGTTGGCCGGTATGGCCGCCAGTATGCCGGTGCAAGCCTTTTGAATGGCCTCTACGTCTGCATAACGCTTTCCTTTCATGGGCAAATACATTTTTCTAAAAAGGAAGAAATCGCACGGTGCCATGTCAAGAGAATACGGGGAGTGGTTAAAGGTCCAAATGTGATTTTGGTCAAATAATCGGTCACCAGCGTCCTTCGAATGTTGGATTCTGGGCAATTTTTGGTCGTCAGTCAAGTTGTGCAGAACAAACCGTGCACACACCTTTCGTAAACCCAAATGTTCGGTCAGAATGCGATAAATCGATGTTTTGGAGATGTTCAATTCCATTTCTATGAATTTCAATGATGAATTCGGCTGATTTTTGATGAATTCACTAACAGTTTCGATGGAATTTCCGATTATCACGGATTTTAATAGGCCCACTTGTTCATCGTCATTTATGTCCTCACGACCACTTTGAAAACGTTAAAACCACTCGTGCACTCTGCTCGGGATAGGCAATCATCGCCATAAACTTTTTTCATCAATTGAAACGTTTCGGTAAAAGTTTTACGAATTCTAAAACAAAATTTAATGTTGGCTCTTTGTTCCAAGCTAATTTTCGCACCCATAACACAAACATACTGACTCTTAAAACCGCTATAACTTCACTTCCAATCAATGAAATGTCATGAAATTCTTACTGGACAATCGTTAGATTCTAATGCACCAGTCGACATAAAGATGGCGCCACCTGGGGGCGCTAGATTCAAGAAGTCTTGTTTACTTTGGAAATCCTCTTGTATTATATTTGATATTCGTTGAACTGCATATACTTTAAGCCCGGTGTGTCGCCGAATTATATTTTCTATTATGGCTCTAGTGCTATTGGTTTTACTCAGTTCTGTTGACCACTCAATGGCCATGTCCTTTGAAAAGTACAGAGGAATGTTACTTAAAGTACATCAGCTTCAGCAATACTTTCTTATTCATCACTAATGATGTAAAATTCGCCATCTGGCAATTGTTTCAAAATATTCACATCTCACACAATCAAAATACTCACCTAAGCTCGGTTTCGTTGCATTTTGCAAAATATCTACAATGCCAGTCTTTTTACACCAAAATTAATTGACGAAAATGACGTGAAACTTCCACTGACGCTTTAAACACCTGATGGTGATTGAATGATCTTATGTTGTTAAGATGTTAGTTTTGCTTTTGCAATATTTTTATAAGATGATAGGGGTATTATAGCTTTGGTGCATCCGAATGCAATGTTTTTATACTCTCGCAACAAAGGTGCTAAGGAGAGTACTATAGTTTTGTTCACATAACGGTTGTTTGTAAGTCCTAAAACTAAAAGAGTCAGATATAGGGTTATATATACCAAGAGGATGGAGTCATGTGTAGAAGTTCACGCATGTGAGGAAAGTTCTCTGATCGCCATTCACTTGGGAATGGCCAGAAACGATTCTTTTACACATGGCTCAAGCAGCTCACTACTTCCGGTCTTTGACCAAGTATCTTCTGGGTAGCCTAAGAACATCCGTTTGAAGGCGAGCTAAAGTGAGAAGGCGAAATATCCCCTACATAGGGTTGTGCGCTGGGTTTGGGACCCGCCACGTAAAAAAACACCCCCAATGAACAGTAACAACCAGCCTCGGATGAGAGACCCCCCTTTTGATGACGACCACGGCAAACGAAATAAGGACTACGATTTAAGGGAATGCACCTGGAATGTCCGGTCCCTTAATTGGGAAGGGGCCGCTGCCCAGCTCGTTGATGTCCTCGTGAAAATAAAGGCTGACATCACCGCCGTCCAAGAAATGCGATGGACGGGACAAGGACAAAGACGAGTAGGTCCTTGTGGCATTTACTACAGTGGCCATATAAAGGAGCGCAAGTTTGGTGTGGGATTCAT